>NC_143114.1:3749996-4052784 GCF_061535455.1 Colias philodice | reverse complement strand
TTTTTGAAAAACATTCTGGCAACTCATTGATTCTATAGTCTGTGAAAACTGAAATGTCAAATTATAAAAATTATACTCTAGATCTTCTCTAGATAGTTCCAAATTTCAATTGCATTTTGCAATGGCCGATTTAAATTTCTCCTTCACTGAGTTGTAATTAAATACCTATTACCTATCACAGTGCATTATAAATACTTAACTGTGATATTTAATTTCTTGATTACTTGGCGTACAGGTTATTCTAGTCGTTATCGTTTCGTGAGCTTTGTGTTTTTCTAGGAAGACCATGCCAAGTTTCAGAGATTGCTTACATTTGATTTCTTCATAGTTTGGGCTATTTCTTTTTGTTGTTCACAGCATGTTTGTCGTTGTAAGGTTTGAAGGTTGAATAGTTTTCGTTGTAGTAGTTTCGTGTGGTGTAGTTCTTTCGTTTGTTGTTTCTGTTCAATCGAATCAAACTCGCATGTTTCGAAGGCTTGAATCGGTACTCATGAAAGACAGTACTGTTGTACAAAATAAAATTAATCTCGATCGAGAATTTCGGTCTACTTCGATAATACTATTCGATCGAAATATAAATAGGTTTCAAAGTTAAAATCTTGAATTCTAACTTCGAAGCTGAATCAAAAATTGTAATCAAATTAACAACAAAATCTAAATAAAACAATTTCGTTTGTAAGGCTTCTGTTTGGTATACTCATTAATATTGGAATTTGATGTGGTTTTGGCTATCAATTTATAGCGTACCTTCATTACATTTTTGTTTTATAATATTATGTTATAAGACAAAAATGTAATGAACGTAATGAAAAATATCTAGAAAGAGAAAATCTATAATCAAATTGTTTAATTATAACCATTTAGAGTAACAATTAATATATGACAAAATGAAAATTTTTCTTTTGTATATGAAATTTAAGTATTCTGTTAACTCAAAGTGTTGTGTAGTGTACAGAATACTTAATTTGCTATATTGGATTGGTTAAACTTGTCAGATGAGAATTAAAAACTTACTCGATGAAAACCTGGCTTCGCTTGGGTGAAATATGATTCAATACACATCTTGGTCTAAAATATAGGTAGATATAAGTCCTCAAAGACTATTTCAAAGATGAGGTATAATTGGTATAGCTCTATTCATTGTGTTGAACAACAGTTGAACTTTTCCTTCATCTTGGTTCACTTTCTTCACTCGAAGTTTCATCCGTGTCTTTCCATGACAAAATCCACATAACATTTCTTAATTTTCTTGATTTTTTTTTAAATGTGTGATGTGTGTATAATGGCAGTGTCTTCTTATGATTTTCTTAGTATATCCATTTCTTTTCCAGGAATCAAATCTGTAATATTCGGTTGAAGGTTTTCATCGCTAATTGTTCTAGTTTCATCAACGAGTTAGTCAGTTATAACACTTGGTTAGCTGGCTAAAGCATAAAAAAGTAATATTTGAATCAATTAACCATAATATTTGTTAAATATAAAATTTTAATACTTAATATGCGAGTTGCCTGCATATGGATTATTAAAATTCCTCAGCTAATTCGATAGTCTAAATATTTTATCACTGTCAGATCCATGTACGTCTCAACGTTATTTAGTTCATTACAGTATTGATTTTTAACCGCCATATTTTAAAACCAGTAATAAATACATTATGATAATTGTTAATAATAAATTATCAATATTACCATAAAAGTAAGCATATGATGGTAATTACTTTAAATTTTTAACCAAAACACACCTCAGCAGTGCTCTCAGTAGTACATTAATCATCTGTATTATTCAAAATACTGTTGCATAAAATGATCAGAATTAACCATAAGTTCTTGATTTTGAAATAGTAAATATTTAGCTGCTTTTTAAACTGATTCAATGTCCCTGCTCTTCTGATGTTGTCGGGCAAACTGTTACACAGCCTGATAGCCTGAAATTATGTTGCTATATTTTGTTGCTCTTTATCTATTCCATCCAAAGCTTCATGTTTGTTTTTCTGAACATAATATATTATTTTATAAAGTGAAAATCTGTAACCAAAGTTCCTTGTTTAATTATAACCGTTTAGAGTAACAGTGAATTAATATATGACAAAATGAAAATTTGTCTTTTGTATATGAAATTTAAGTATTCTCAAAGATTTTACAGAATACTTAATTTTCAATAATGGGCTGGTTAAAGTTGTCAGATGAGAATTAAAAACTTACTAGATGAAAATCTGACTTCGCTTGGGTGAAACACGACTCATACACATCTTGGTCTAAAATATAGGTCCTCAAGGACTATTTCAAGGATAAGGTATAAATCATTTATTTATTTATTTAGCTTTGTTCATTGTGTTTAATAAATAAGGTTCATAAAAACTGCAAAAGTTTTTAGACATTTTTATTTTAAAACAACATTCAAAATGAACTAACATAATTTAAGGCTGTCAGTGCAAAAGTGGTCTAAGCTCAACATTGTTAGTATGGAGATAATTAGGTTTGCATTTTCAAGAATTTAAATTGAATACATACTTGTGAACGAAATTATATTTGAATTTAGTTTCCAGGTGTAATTTATGAAGTCACTACGGTGCACTCTTTGTAATGAATATTATTTTGAAAAATAATCACAAATTGTGTTTTTTTTTGTGATATTAGAAGAAGCCTAGAAGCTGACTATAAAGCCCAGTCTTGCTAAGGCCAGCAGAGCGCTAGAGCTAACCCAACACTGAGGGTTGGGGTAGGATGTGCTACTATTAGTATAATAATATATCTATAAGTAAAGTTATTTGTTTAGAAATTAAAGAGTCTCAAGAATTGGTTTATATTCTCGTGTGCCCTGCGGTTTTACCCGCAGTGCTCCACTCTTGTTGGTCTTAGCGTGATGATATATAGCCTATATCCTTCCTCGATAAATGGGCTATCTAACACCGAAAGAATTAAGAAGAATATACATATTTTTAATTGAAGCTCATCTTAGGATTATTCCAATTCTGTCAGTAACTCCCTTCAAATAGGTTGGTAGGCTGGTTGTCTTTCAATTGTGTTCTGTGTCTGGCTTCGTTCGACTCCTGTGATGCTGTGGAGGCGCCTGCAGATTGTTGTCGCGTAGTACCCGCTTGACATGCTGCAGTTCCCCGCTGAGGTGGGCAGCATCACAGAGGTGATGGGCTCTCTGAAACAAAGATTTACCTACAGAAGCTAGTTGGCAAGGGTGGTGGTGAGAATAACCATTGAGGTACCTATCAGTATGAGTGGCTTTTCTATACACTGTATGATTGAGCATGCCATCCCGTCCCCTCATTTATAAAATTGTTAAGAAAGGGAAACGGTTGTTTGTTTCTAACTCCATAGTGAATTGGATGTTTTTATGTATGGAGTTATGATGTTCTAAAAATGCAGGTATATGTTCAAAAGGAGAGAAGGACATAGTGTTTATAAACAGTCTCGGTTTGAATGGAGCTGTGGACAAGGGTCTCTGAAAAGTGTTCGAAACGTCGGGATAATGAATGCGTGATAAAATAAAAAAAATCTTTTGTTTTTTAAATAAACAGGTCTTGTTACAATTTCGATGCCAGATATCAAAGTTAGAAATAATAATAAAAACATTTAGGTACATCAACTAATTAATATTAAAATTATATCCCAATTACAACTGCACACAACATTTAAATAAATACAATAAAATAAAAAGTGTACTGTATACATTATTCAATTCTTAATTATTAATAACTCAGGCCCCGGAATCACAGACACAATTGTGTCGTGGACCGATCGGGCCGTTCGGGGCTCAATGGGTTAAGTCTAATGTGTGTCGATACATATCAAATGCGCTTAAGTCACATATAAACTATTATTGGTAAACCTGTACACAGTCGGTTTGAGTGATATTTTAACGGTAAATTAGAATAATATCACCAAATTGCTTGAAATATTGCCTATTGGGAACACTGTATGAAATTTCAACACTGTAGAAAAACGGCAAACGGCGCTGTGGGTTATAATTGGGTTTCACAAGCAAAGGCGAACTCCACGTGGGGCGACTAGTTACCGATGACTCCCATTAAACCTTATCAGACTGTTGGGAGGCACCGCTCAGTGGTGTGCTAGTTACATATACATACTTACATTAAATCCAAGCTCTTCTACAGAGGCTTATCCTTCCACTGCTAGAGAACCCATTATAGCTAGCACTCTTTTGTCAGCTGACAAGGTTTCCTTGAAATATTTACACTCATAATTTTCTCTAAAATCAGCGACGATCAGGCATTCATTTTCTTTAAGACCATTCAAGCACTGATGAAAATTGTGAAATTGCGATTTTATGTTAAAGACGTGTTTCTTAAAATGTGTCAATTCTTTCTCAAAGTTTCAACTATTTTTTCTGTCTCTTCCTGTTTTACTTCTCTAACATTCTTAATTGATTTGCATTGTTTTCCATCATTTTCATATTCTACGTTCTTCCTGATCCATTCATTGTATTGTATACTTAGTTCCATTAATATTTTGTTCATTATATTGAATTTTCATATCTTTGCATTCCTTACAATCACCATACATGCAATCTTTGGAAAGGTCGTTGCATACTGTATCTCGAATAATATTAAGTTGTCATCATTAATCACATTTTTTTTGTATGAGAGCTTCAGCTTTATGTGAGAAATTAGAGTGTTTTACACAAACATATTTCTCTTGCATCAATTAACGACGTAAAATGGTCGATTTTTCGTAAAGTAATAGTAAGAACATGGAAGATCCGGATGTTCCGCCTTGAAAATGTTATATAGATTACATTGTGTTTTAAGAAGATATCTTTTTTGAAGTTTCTCTCCATGTTTGGTGACTGTTTCTTTCTTACCTGCTGTAGGTATTGTAATATCATCTCGTAGAGAAAAGTTCTGTATTTTTTTCATTCAGCGAATCAGAGTTGGTAGTTTTTTGTTTTTTGGAGTTGTATTTTCTGTTGACTCCAAGAACATCTTTAAATAATTGTGTCTTACATCTGGACTCTTCTATTTGTTCCGTATTCAAAATGTTTTTCAAAATTGTCTTTCCTTTACGATCTCTCGTCTTATCTCATTTTCATCTATTTTTAACACTTGAAACCAAAATTTTGTATTTATCATGCAGTGTGTTGTCTTCAACGTTTTAATTTATTGCGCTCTTTTCTTACTTTTCAACAGTTCTCTTTAACTTCTCGATTTCTTTTTTCATAATGAAATTTTCCCTATAAAGTTTGCTTCTATCTTTTCTAACTTTCTTTCGTCCCCTAACAGATGGTGAATCCGATGCAGGAGATAAAGGTGGCGTCTGCTGACCCTCAAAATATTGTTCAAAACATTTTGTAAAGACTTCAGTTTTGTTTAGTTAGATATATTATTATATAGTCAATATATTCTTCGATTTAATTTACCTCGGCAATAATGACTTTCCAACGGCTCGAACTTCATTATACATTTTTGAACAGCTTTTCTCTTTGAGCGAAAAGCATGAAGTTTCCGGTCTCGACCACGATTTTCTGACGGACCTTCTTCAGTGGCAGCATAACGGTTAGTAACACCTTTAACACGACCTTGTTTTATATTCCAAATACCTCAAAATGCAATGAGGCAAACCTTAACTTTTTCCCTAGTCTTGTGCTTAGTGACCACATACTGTTTTAAGAGAAAGCACGTTAATTTCGAACATTTTTTCTTGGGTGTCTCCTTTCAACGGGAGCCAATGTTACGTATCGTAAAATAAAATTGACTTGATCAATTTTTGTAGGCTAACTGTAGAATCTTTTGTGAAAATAAAACAAATCGTTTGACGTCAAAATTTCACACTGGTATGCACTCTTTTTGTTGTGATGACATGTTGGCCTTTTTGGCAGGTTGTGCGAAGAGTATCTAAAATAAGTTTAAATTGAATAAATGTAAAAAATCTGAAAAAGTGATATAGGTAGATGATAACAAATCGCAACAAGTCAACGACTATTAGCAAAGTGAGGATAGTTGGGTCGAACTTCGTATAAACAACGTCCGAGCTGCTAGGCACGATTCGTACGAATGCGCCACGAATCAAAGGAAAGCGGCTTTTTATAGTATTCGCCAGCTAAGCGTGACCACACATGAAATAATGACAACTACATTGAGAACTATCCCCAAAAATATTAAATTGACGAGATGGGCTACCTCCTCTTTAAGTTTCTGGTATACTCCGCTATGTACACCTGTCATTACATTGGCGTTGTCAACTCCTATACCAGAAAGCTTTTTGATGTCAAGTCCATGTGCAAGTAGTGTTTTTTTTTTACAGTTTGCGTAATGAAATGGATTCAGCGTCGCCTTTACTTAACTCTCCAAGCGTAAGGAAAGTTGACACTATCCCATATGAAGTCTTACTAAAATATTGAATTACTAGCAGCAACATTGAGGTTTGAAAAAAAAAAACATTACAATTATTTAAATTTTTGTTCAGTAAAAATATCGGCAATTGCATCATCTGACAAAGTAATGTCAGTAGAAGATGATGAATTATCTTCAAATTGAGTATTTTGTTTATTAGACAATGATATAGAGGGGCCAGTCGCTGATCTAACAGTCTGAACAGTCACTGATGTACAGGTAGAAGGGCCAGTATAATCCGATTGTCCACGGTAATTATCCATTGTATTTGTGACAAATTATCTTCAAATGAAAAAATAAATTTATAAAATATATTATTCTACAAGGGTCGACGATGATTAGAACCCTGACTCCCCGAAGCGAAATTTCGTTTGTCCGACGTAGTAGCTCAGATGCTATTCTTACGTTTCTTGTGCACTCTAAAATAAGCGTTGTATCGTAGATGTTTAATTCCATTATGACATCAGATAGGTGAATGACCTCAGAGAAGCGTTAGCCAATCCCCGGAGTCGGTTTTAGCGGTTATACAGTTCATGTTGTTTAGAACAGCTGTCGACAGATTTTAATAAAGGACTTGTTTATGTTTTGATTTCGGTACACTTGTAATGTTTTTATTAGAAAGTCAACTGTTTTTGTTTTTATGTATTATCCACAACGAAGGACACTTTATTATACTGTTTATATCACTTATTACTCATGTATTGTCGTACACTGCACTAGTCACTGTGGCTCATTTGTATATTCACTCACCAGATAATATCGTCTTGGAAACGTTTTCACTGATTTATTAGCTTGTAACTTAACTTATACTTTACAACACAATGTCTTTGATTTAAATGATTTTTTATATTTTTAAATAATTTTATTACGCGGAGCTGATGTTAACGACTTGACAGCTATCATTCTAGGAAGACGATGATCGTGAAGGTGTCCTTCGTGTTCAATAATCCGACAGCTTTATCAAGAATGTCCTGTTGTTGTTTTAATCCATCAGTCCTCGGAATCACAGACACAATAGAAAATCTATTGTGTCGCGCCCCGATCGGGCCTTACGGTGGTCAATGGGTTAAAGGAGCTTCTTTCTTTTTTTTCTTAAAATTTTGATTGGAACTACTATTGGTGGTATTTGTCATCTGAGTATCGAGTAACCTTCACTTCTAATATTTTTATTCATATAATTTTTTTCATTTTTGTTCCATAGATATGGCATGTCTTTATAAAGTTCGATTATATGGCCCAATATTTCTTTTTCTTTCGTAGTCATTCTCGAAACACTCGCACTTTCTCTGACGAGAGCGACATAAGCGACACAACCACGCCCGCAAAGAGCTGCGCACCGACTGAAGCGACTAAACGCTACGACAGTTCCTCTATTATCTCAATTTAGTGGACCTATTTACTTATTTATTTTGAAATATTTCGTCTATTTCCTCAATTCAATGTGCTGTTTCAGTTTCAGCAGATTGAATTGGACGTACTTGAGTTTCAATAGATTCGGGTGACTGTATGGTCGAATAGGATTGCACTGTTTGTATTCGTACTCGTATTCGTATATCCGTATATATTATACGGATATACGAATACGTCTACATCGGTGTCAACCCAACGATGTAAACGAGATGATGCTTTCAAAGTGCCAGCTGCAGTTTTAGCATCGACAACTTGCTTAGCATATCTATTGGTGTCCTTGCAGATAAGCTCCATGATGTCTCTACTCCAGATATCTGTAAAGGCTTCATAGGGCGTATCGTAGTCTTTGATAGCTCCTGGGCAGTGTTGCCAGATCCAAATTTTATTTTCCGGGAGGCATACCTATAAAAATCCGGGAGTCTTAGGGTAAAATTACAAAAATTATCGGGAGATTTTTTAATATATATCTTTATTATGTTTTTGTAAAATTTTGTCATTAATTTCAAAATTAAAGCAATTACAATTATTTTTTAATAAATTTTTTGTATGAAGGACTCCCGATATAACCGGGGTAGACAGCTTATTACGTAACTTTGTCTTGGTTAAATTTATTTGGGAAAACAGCCTTTCCACAGATGCACTTGAGTGTGGCAAGCACATAAAACTCAAAACTGTCGAAGTTAAATTTGGAAACATTTTGCTGCCATCACCCAAATGCATCTGGGCTATCTTTTTCCAGAAAGCTCCTACTTCTAAATTTTCATCTTCCGTGTTTAACTTCGTATTCCGAAGAAGCCGTCATTCGGTGTCAATCTGTTGGATAATATTTGAAGGTGCTATATTTGGGAACCTTCCCAATATGGGTCTCAGCACACATATGGGATCGGAAAGGGATCGTAACCGTAACGCCTTTCGCCTCGCTGTCAACCAGGCGTCAACCTACCGTATGCACATAACGAAAGCGTATCAGCAGCGCCTGTACGTCAACTCGGCTACGGCTAGGCGACACCGCGCTTACGCCTCGCCGGCCCCTGGCTGACCTGGTTGGCACCAGATCAGTTTGAATCCAAACGTTAAGTGTAGCGCACGGTTATGTCTTGGTTTACAATACGTGAGTTGGCTATCATAGCCATAGCACTTGATGAAGAGGAAAAAGAAAATAGCAAGAAAAAAAGAAAAAGATATTGGGTACACAGTATGAATAAAGCAAGGAGTACTGAAGGGGAATTTCGGACTATAAAAAAACATTTGATGGATGATGAAGAGAAATTTTATATTTATTTTCATATGCCGAAATATCTCTTTTATAACATATTGCAGTCTATAGATGAATGTATAAGGAAGAAGAATACAACATTCAGAGAAACAATATCGCCCGAAGAAAAACTAGCTGTAACGTTAAGGTGAGAAATTGCATTTGATTTTGGAATTTTTAATCTGGTCTACATAAATATTTGTACTATAATTTTAATGTTTGTATTATCTCTATTGTTCTTTTTTTTAAGTGTACAAAAAAAATACTCGGTTCCGAAACTACAAGATAGATTAATTTTTATCCTCTGTCGATAAAAAATATTTCTTTTGGAACGCAACCCTCATTTGCGATCAGGTGTGCACAGGGGATGTACGTTTTATGTCTGGTGTATGTGTGTATATATTTTGTGTGATTGCGTAAAGTATTTTAGTAAATGCAACTTTTTTGTAGTTTAGGTAAAAAAAAATACCCATAAATCACATATTTTTTTATTATACAAAACTATATTATTAAATCCAAAAATTATGGCAATTAAACAAAAATAGCGCCACAACAAAAATACAATCATTGTATAAATTAAAGATTGTTTGAAGTATCAAGATCGTCAGCATTTGACGCGCCATTTTCTTCTAAGTTTGAAATATTAAAATCATGAATGTTTGAAGCGCCAGATGTTGATTGTATCTCGTGGCTAATGTTATTTAGAGTGGTATAACCTCGAGGCATGTCATCTTCTCTTTGGGGAATGTAAGGGTTGCGATAACTATAATAGCTTTGTTTCTCTGCGATTTCTTTTAACTCCATTTCCGAAACTGCATTATATATTTTACTTTTCATAACAGCTTGGTTATATTCTGAAAATTTTTTAACCGTTGCCGCAATGCTCTTAAAAAATGTATCTATCTCATCTTCTTTTTTGGTTTCGTTGTGATTTAATAAATATTTCATTAAAGTTTGTGACGCTGAATTTTTTTCAATATTAAGTTTTTTTTTTTTTGAAATTTTGGATGCAACTGAAGATGCAGAAGACTCAGGACGCGGCGAAAGTGGAGTAGTTTCCGCTTGTAAGTTTTCTGGAGACTGAATTATGTTTATTGAGTTCTGTGAATCATCATTACCCAAGAAACTGCTAATATCTGAACCGTCATCATCATCAACCGAAGAGATCGTATTTCTTTCTTTGTAATGAGGTACTAAAAAACTCATTTCATCTTCAAAGGTCCACTTTTTCGTCGTCGGGGCTGCCTGACCACTTTTAGTTTTACGCTTCTTCATAGCTCGTCGGTGAGACTCTCTAAGATTTAACCAAGTTTTCTTGCACTCAGATTCTGAAATAAAATAAATCATGGTTAACTATATCAAGCGCATGTAGTTACACATGTATGTGTGAAAGGGAGTACGTACACACACATTCACATAAACATATACACGTATTATAAAACGTATATTAAATATACATTTATTGTTGCAGGTACTTTATAACTGGATCTACATTTACTAATTTATCATCGAGCTTCCGTTTAGGAGAATCAACTATTCGTTTGATAGTAATAGATGTGTGCAATGCAATAATAAATAAATTAATGCCAATTCATATACCTCAACCAACTACAGCCACATGGCAAGGAATCGAAGAAGGATTTAAAAATAAATGGAACTTTCCGAATTGCATAGGCGCCATTGACGGCAAACATGTAAATATAATTGCACCTCCCAATAGTGGATCGTTGTTTTTTAACTATAAAAAAACATTTTCTATTGTTTTGTTAGCTATAGTTGATCCTGAATACAGATTCATAGCGGTTGATGTAGGAGCCTATGGAAAAAACAGCGATGGCGGAATCTATTCATCATCTACATTTGGAAAGGCACTTGAAAGAAACACATTCAATATTCCATGTGACAAACCATTACCAGGAACTAATCATGCAATGCCACATGTATTTGTGGGAGACGAGGCATTTCCATTGAAGACATATTTATTAAGACCATATCCTCGCTCAAATACACGGAGACTATCAGATCCTGAACGGCAATATAATTACCGCTTATCACGAGCTAGAAGGGTAGTTGAAAACGCTTTTGGAATTTTATATCAAAAATTTGCGATTTACAACAAAAATATTAAATTGCATCCAAAGTTTGTAGATAAAGTGGTATTAACAACTTGCATTTTACACAATATGATGAGGACATATAACATTGAGATGAATTTACAGGAACCGAACAGAACAGAACAGGACATTACAGTTGAATTCGGCGAAGACCGATTGTTAAGTCAATTACCAAGTATTAGTGGTGCCCATATGGCTACCGCTTTTAATGTACGTGAAAAGTTCAAAACATATTTTCAAACTTCTACCGGACGAGTTCCATGGCAGTAGCTTTTAGCTTTAAATATTAATGTTAATTCTTAATGGATATTCCAGTTAAATTTTTCATTATAATTATATTAATCACAACTGTTTTATTTCCCATACATACCTACATACGCGAAAAACATTAAATAAATAATTAAATAGGAGTAGGTACTTACCAGATTGCTTTAAAGTAATACTTATTTGTTTCCAAGCCTCGTCCTTTTTTATAGTATTGCTGTATTTAGCATCACTTAAGTCATATAAATATGGATATTTTCTCACTTCTTCAATAAGTTTCTCCCTTTGCATCGTTATTTTGTGTTTGAATCGAACTTAAAATTTTAAATAAAACATACGCGCAACACGAATGAAATACTCCTTGCGAATGGCGGCGTCTTTAGCAGGCAAGTCGCGGGAGGGGAAAGGGGAAAGGGTGGACAAAGAGATGTGAGCTCGGGTACGGAGAGACGTAAGCGCGGGGACGGAGAAACGTAAGCGCGGGGACGATGAGCCGTAAGCGCGGGAATTCAAGTTCGGAGCCTGTTCCGAGGCGAGGCGATTACGTTATTATTCCGATTAGTGTGCGTTGCAGTAGGGAGTTTAATACAAACCATTCTGAACGGCTCGAGGCGATACGGTGACGATCCCTTTCCGATCCCATATGTGTGCTGAGACCCTATGTCGGCGATGGATAGTATTTTGCCACTACAAACTATTTTTGGATCCATAAACTCCATTTTTTTCAAAATTTCCATATCATCTTCAAACGGAAATCGCTGTAATAGTTGTTTAATTGCCTCAATGTAAAACTCCAAACAGCGGAACTTGAATTGTTTTATTTCTTCGGGACTGATTGTTAATGTTGGTGAAGATAATGTCGCCCCTACTTCAGCGCCTAAATACCAATCTTTTATATCCATGTACTTTCTGGGATTTTTATAGTCGATGTTTTTGTGATCATTTCTTGAAATGTATTCATCTTTCACATAACATCCCAAAATTGTGTAGATTACGGTCATGACCCTGTTGTAAATTATGTGTACATTCGTATTTTCTGATTGCATGGTTCTGTTTAGTTCGTTGAATATTCCTAAGGCATACGCCATAAATTGCAGATACAGCTTGTTCACTGGGTTTTCTAGCATTCTCAATATGTTTTCTGCAGCTTTAATACGGTCACTGAAAATAGCGTCCCTAAAGTACAACTTTAAGGCTTCGTATTGTTCTAGTAGCCTCTTTACTACTGCCTCTAAAGAGAGCCATCTTGTTTGAGAAGGTTGCAGTAATTTGTGTGGTTTTAGTTCCAAAAAATCTTGGAATTGTTTCAATAAGCCGGTACGTTTTGGGCTACCATTCAAATAGTTATACACATCCCGTGCTAGATCTTCGGGTTCTCGAGGCAATTTTAAGCAAGCGTTAGACGCTACAAGATGTACAGAATGGCATACACATTTCATAACGAAAAGGTGTGGTATGTCTTGTTTGAACTTCGTAGCAAGAGAATTGTTTTTTCCCATCATTACGTTGGCACCATCTGCGGCCAGCCCTATCATATTTTTTTTATATGGAATCCTCAAATCGGTCATTTTTTTTGTAATTATTTCATGCAATTTTTCGGCGTTACCTTCAAGAATTTCAAATATTTCAAAGAAAAAATCTTCCACCTGAAAAAGAATAGGGTTTAAAAAGTATAAAAGGTAACATATTTAAAATGAAAACTTTACATTATAAACATAATATTTACCTTCAGATTATTTCGAGCGATCCTCACAATTACTGCTAAATGCTTTTTTGTACTTTTATCAGTACTTTCATCAGCTGTTAACGAAAATTTATTTGTCTGCATGGCTTCAACCATGGTGTCAACGTCACTTCTTCCCAACACCTCCGAAATAATTTTTGTTGTTTTAGTACGTCCACAGGTAATCCTTTTTGCGACTTCAGAATCTGGGCATACTGCTCTTATTAAATCTGGGAAATGTTCCATGACATTGATCGGAATATTATGTTCAACTATGAATGCGGCGATTCTAATTTCTGACTGTTTGACTAGTTTTTCTAACGATGTAGATTTTTTTGTAAACATCTGGTCTAGACTCTGTTGACCTCGAATTTTCAGCTTATTGCTTTCATGTTTTTTTGTCTCTTTGTGTCTTTTAATATCATTTTTCCCCCTCTCGTTATATTTATATCGCAAGAGCACACTTTACAATAAGCAAAATCTGGACCTGAAAAGAATATTTTTTAATGTAGCCTAAATATTGCAACAAAAATGCGTTAATTTCTCAAGACGAAAATACTGCCGTACTTTTCTTCTTTTTTAAACTGGCAACTTTTATAGGCCGCCTTATAGATGATGAGTCTTAAAAACCAACTGTGCAAACAGTACTAAAAAAAACAAAAATATCATAGACCATAAAGCCTCAATGACTTTCTTGGATCAAAGTCAATAACTTTGCAGAATAGAACGCAGAAAAAAAATGTAGTCTGCATAGTCCAAAAATAATCATTTGAACTGTGAATTTAGAGTTCAAATTAGTTCAACACGTCAGTACTTTTGTGTGGTGTTGTGGAACTACAAAACAAAATGTCAAAATTACAAATTGATTACTGCACTACACGCACGAACTATTTACATGTGTATGCATACAAATCCAGGAGGTTTCCTGAATAACGAATGAAATGGGTTTTTTGTATTCAATAAGTTTTTATCATTGAGTAACTAAGTAAGGCTTTTATTATTATTTAAGTCCCCTTTGACCCTTACCTTTATTACTTTTTGATAACCATCCCTCAAACAGATCATCTTTTTCCCAATCCGGTTTATAGCTGACACTGTACTTCTTTTTCTTTGGGGGTGTATTTTGCACCTCTTGATCATTCTCAGAACTAGACATTCTAAGTTCTGACAATTACAGCTTTAAAACTTATATAATTAACACTTTAAAATGATGATACTTAGAAACAAACAAAACTTTTCTCACTTCACAAAGTGCTCACAAGTAACAACATGTTTATCTCTGGTAACAACGAAGCAATC
The DNA here is from genome assembly GCF_061535455.1 of Colias philodice. Taxonomy (NCBI): domain Eukaryota; kingdom Metazoa; phylum Arthropoda; class Insecta; order Lepidoptera; family Pieridae; genus Colias; species Colias philodice. Next base: position 4,038,355 of record NC_143114.1, on the reverse strand, counting down.
TAATACTGTTCATTTAAATACCTTACTTATCCTTAAAATTACTAGACTGAACTATGTCTCCTAATTTGGTCGTATAATAATTAGAAAACCCGGTTAGTCTGGTGTCCCAAAGTCTTGCTGTTTAATATTCAACTTTATTCCATTCCATGAAGGCATACTTTACACTACATACTGTACAAACTTATTACTTTTATGATTCGTTCGGTGGTTTGGTGATTCGTTTCACGCAGTAGACGCAGTGCATCGCAGTGTTTTTAGTAACTGGACTTCAAGCTGTGGAACAGTAAATAAAAATCGGGAGGTTTGATTGAGCATCCGGGATGTCGGGAGGATTTTACTAAAATCGGGAGAACTCCCGGAAAATCGGGAGATCTGGCAACAGTGCTCCTGGGGTTGGCCCTGAAAATACGGCCATGCCATTTTTTAGGCTTAAAACACTTGCCCTCTATTTAAGAGAAATGGAACCTTCCAATAATAAAAAACAGAAGAAATTTATATTATTAAATCACAGTGGTACCACTTTTTTATTAAATATTAATTCTCTTGCTAAATTAAGCCATTCTCATTTTTTTCCTCTTTTTGTTAGCCAAGAGTTGGCTAATATTATTTCTAGATGACAGTTCCCCTCCTATAAGAATTTTTTGAGATACTTTCTCAATAATTATGTGTTTGCATTTGCTTATATAAAAGTGCAGATTTTGCGTATTTTATTTATTTATTTATTCTTTATTGTACAACAGTCTTATAAAATAAAAGTACAACAAAACCATTCAAAATGTACAAATGGCGGCCTTATGGCTCTAAGCCATCTCTGCCAGGCAATATTTTGTAATGGGTGAGCTCGCAGATTCGGTAAAAAGAAATTTGTAATCATGCGTCGATAATTCTCACTATTGACATTTGTCGCCTAGCCCCGAGGATATTGAAAAAAAAAAAAAAATGGTCCAATTATCCCATTCGTGGATAAGGCGCACCAAACAGTTACCCTGGGACAATGCAATGGTTTTTGGTGTTTCAGTCGAGGGTTTTGGGATCTTGGAGACCAGTACCGGCAGTTTTGCTTGTTTACGTGGCCGTTTAAATGGAAATGAGCCTCGTCGCTCCAAAAAATGGAATTCACAGTTCGAAAACGCTCCAGCATCATTTCACAAAAAAAATTGCGTGAAACAAAGTCATTTTCTTTCAGTTCTTGAACGATTTGATTTTGAATGGATGGAATTTCAGATCCTTTTTTAAAATTTAATGGATAATCTCTTTTCTTTTGCAGAGTACGGCATACAATCGCCCAATTCCATTCGGTCGATAGATGGAAATCCGAATCGTAGGAATTGGGCGACAGCGTTACCGTCTCCGCGTCTGCCGTATCGTCGGACTGTCCGCTGTCCACTGTAAACTGTCAAAATACAGGTCTTCAGCCGGCACCAGTAGTGGCGGCGGCGTGGGCTGCCTTGATGTTGACAGCATAGCTGTAAAACAAAAGTTTTATGTTACAATCACACACACACACATATATATATTAATCCATACTAATATTATAAATACGAAAGTAACTCTGTCTGTCTGTCTGTCTGTTACTCAATCACGCCTTAACTGCTGAACCAATTTGCATGAAATTTGGTATAGAGATATTTTGATACCCGAGAAAGGACATAGGCTACTTTTTACCCCGGAAATAGGATAGGTTTTATCCCGGAAATCCCACGGGAACGGGTACTATGCGGGTTTTTCTTGGACTGCGCGGGCGAAGCTGCAGGTGGAAAGCTAGTTATTAATAAGATATTTACATACTGGTGCTTAGCCGGCACTGATGCGGACATTATGTGTGTTCCAGGGCGCACATTTGCCCCTATTATTGGCTGCAGAGTCTCGACCATGGTCTTGTCCGGTACCAACTCGACGTGGACTTTCCGAGTCGGACGACTAACGCAACCGAAAGTCCATACTTGATGCTGCAGAAGCCGACCACGGTGGTACTTCCTCGTGTAGAGGTGGGCTTCATCTACCTTTACAACATCTTCAGGACCACCGATCAGATCTCGGTCATGGGCCTCTGCAGCATCGCAGACCTCCCTCAAAAAGTGATACATCTGGATTGCCGATTTTTTAGACACCCCTACTCTACCTCTTTTGCCGCCTGTGTCACTTTGTCTCGACGCAGGAAGTGGAGAATCAGTCCAATTATTGGTAAAAAAGGTATATTTACTCTTTCAAAAAGGTATTTTTCAGAGAACTTAGAATTTGATTACATCCCTGACGCCTGCATCGCCAACGAAAACCCATTTTGTAAGTTTCCTTCGCCTCCCTATTCATGGGACTGCTACAAATTGGACAGCGAGGAACGCACTGTGGTAATAGATACCACGCTTTGGCAGCTTCAACAGCGCGTTCCTCGCTGTTTATTTTGCCGGCGACATTCCATAATGAGAAATTCTTGATTAAAAGTAGGGACCTATACTGGTTGTCCATACTTTGAAATCAACAATAATAACAATAACCAACAACAAACAATAAAAAACCAACTGTAACAAATACTTTCAAATCAAGAATTAAATATGTAACATGTAGGTTATGATCCAGTTTACACGTTTTCTTTTTTTTCTTCCACTTGTTTCACTGTCGAAGAAAACGAAGTCTCCCAAGCAGCATCCATTTTGTTGTTATTAAAGAGGCTGAAGAACTAATGGGCAATTTGTCCTTACGTTTGCATCTGTTGTAGTAATCTCTTATATATTTCTATCTCTTCTTGCATTCATTACCTGTAATGAACATAATGTTGTTTTAGATTTATAGCTATGTGAGAAACATATGGTTATCTATAGTTCATGTATCGTATATCGACAAGTTATATTAGCAAAATAGTGAAAGAAGTGCTTGCAAGCCTACGAAAAAAAAATTCCTCGCGTCGACTTTTGAACAGTCATGTCCTAACTTCAGTCAAATCGCAAACATTCGTCAGGTAAAAGGCTTGGTCAATGGCTGTATCTTCAGCCCGTAAAACTTCCTCTTGATGGTCTGGTCAGATCATTGTACGTCTTTATTGGTCAAAATAACACCTTTTATTGGAAAACCCTTTATATACGGTTACGTACGGCATATGTACGGTTGACCGGCAGAAAATCAGTGAATCCAGAGAACTGAACCGTCGCTGTCCACTTGACTGTCCTTGTCAACTGTAAAAAAAAAGTTTTATGTTACAATTACACACATGATATACAGGGTGTACCAAAAAGTAGTGATGAACGGAAGCTGAGAGGTAGAGGACCTAAAGGGCTATCCGAATCACCCCCATGTATGTTATGCGATTTTTCGTATTTTCGGAGTTATGACGTTTTTTTCAATTTTTCACCTATCGCCGAGTACGATGATATTTTCACTCATGCTGACGTCAATGATTGCGGAAGATGCTTGATTTTTTTTGTGTGCTAAGCTGAAAGATAGGCCAATTCAGTATGGTAACATTTACTATCGTTAGATCTTTGAATGGAATAAAAAAAAGAATTAAATGGCAAGAAAGATAAAATTACCCAGTATGTTCACCACTTCAAGGGCCCGTAAAAAAATAAAATCACATAAAAAAAGTTTTCCGTTTGACTTTTAAAAACTTGCTCTATCTATCAGATAGCTACCCTGAAAATTTCATTTAATTATTCAGAAAGCTTCAATCGAAAAATTTAAATCAAAATGTGGTAAGTGCAAAAATTGAATTAACTTGATGATCATTAAAACCAATAAATAGGTGTTTAATTACCAGAAATTTTTAAAATAACCCCGCTGTTGCTCAATGCAAGTGCGACATCACCGTAAAAAGTTGTCTTTTAAATGTCTGAATGCCCTTTTATCATTTTTAATGGTTTCTTCTGCTACTATGAATTTCCGGGTTATTTCGTCCAAATTGTGGCAGTCTCTCGTCTTTGTAGTATCCCCAAGGAAAAAAATCAATAGGGTTTATGTCCGGGGACCGTGCAGGCCAGGCTAAAGGGCAAAGATACCCTGAAAGATGGATTGATCGTTGCAGCCTGCGCATGCGCCGGTGATGCCTGCCTTAAAGCCTGGCCTCCACGGTCCCTCGACCTAAACCCCATTGATTTGTTTCAATGGGAATACTAAAAAGACCTCGGCTACTTGAGAAAATGCCACAATTTGGACGAAATAACCCGGAAATTCATAGTAGCAGAAGAAACCATTAAAAATGATAAAAGGGCATTCAGACATTTAAAAGACAACTTTTTACGGTGATGTCGCACTTGCATTGAGCAACAGCGGGGTTATTTTAAAAATTTCTGGTAATTAAACACCTATTTATTGGTTTTAATGATCATCAAGTTAATTCAATTTTTGCACTTACCACATTTAGATTTAAATTTTTCGATTGAAGCCTTCTGAATAATTAAATGAAATTTTCAGGGTAGCTATCTGATAGATAGAGCAAGTTTTTAAAAGTCAAACGGAAAACTTTTTTTATGTGATTTTATTTTTTTACGGGCCCTTGAAGTGGTGAACATATTGGGTAATTTTATCTTTCTTGCCATTTAATTATTTTTTTTATTCCATTCAAAGATCTAACCATAGTAAATGTTACCATACTGAATTGGCCTATCTTTCAGCTTAGCACACAAAAAAAAATCAAGCATCTTCCGCAATCATTGACGTCAGCATGAGTGAAAATATCATCGTACTCGGCGATAGGTGAAAAATTGAAAAAAACGTCATAACTCCGAAAATACGAAAAATCGCATAACATACATGGGGGTGATTCGGATAGCCCTTTAGGTCCTCTACCTCTCAGCTTCCGTTCATCACTACTTTTTGGTACACCCTGTATATAGGTATATATTAATGATTAATTAATAAGATATTTACCATACTGGTCCTCACTCCTCAGCCTGCATCACAAGTAGCGGAGGCATGGGCTGGCTGGTGTTGTCGACATTTGATCAGAAACTGTAAAACAAAAGTTTTATGTGCCATCAACGGCGGCTTCCTTTCAGGAGAAGGATTTCTATAAAGCAAAATTCAGTAATTACATGTTGTTCTAACACATTCAAATAAAGATAAAATATCGAACGAATTTACGAAGTACGGGAAGGAGCACCCGCTGAATGAAGCTCCTTCTGCCGCTTTCCCATTAATAAGCCGCATCTTGTTACATGAGTATCTCGTGACAACACACAGTGTTGATCTGCTGCAAGTTAAATAAAACTTCTATTAACAATATTTCATATACAACATGAAACGATGTAACAGTGTAACGGCTCCTTGTCTTCTCTTCTTTTTCTATTTGTCGTCCTATAGATTTCTTCAGGTTTAAAGTGTTTTGAATATGTAATACTAGTTTCATTAGGTTTCTAGTCATGATCACATCATTCATTTTTTACAACCTCAATCCATTTACTCTTCCAGAATATGTTTTTGGGAAAACTATAAAACATTTTTTTTTTAATATTTTTTTCTTACTATACTAGATCATACGGATTTATAGTGCTTTATTACATTTGGGCATGTGACTAGACATTTCTTCTTTCTTGTATCGCATTATATTCTGTACAGGATGAGCGTCCACATAAGTACTTACAGCCACAACAAACTTGTTGTCGAACGACTCTAAAACAGCGATATTGTGCTCGTAAGACACGACCTGTGCAAAAGCTCCCCTGCCCTTTTTTCAACTCTTTATCACTTGATATTTTTTTCTCTGCCCCACGAAGTTGGTTGGTCCTGACTGTACCTAAAGAGAATATACCATATTCATTCCTAAGGTGATGCATCAATTCAATTGACGTAAAAACAGTTTTCAAAGTATAGTACAGAGCATGGTTTTTGCTTGATTGACTTGGCTAAAGCTATTACAACCTTGGCCCCCATATCTTTTTCTTTTTCTGAAAATGTATGAAGTCTGAAGGTATCTTTTCCTCCATAAATAATAAAATCATGGACGATGCCAGATGGTGAAGCATGAACAAAAAGCTTGAAACCCCATTTTTTGGTTTATTCCTTACATATTGCTTTCGGCTTCCGGCTCTAGTACCTTTTTAAGGCACTATCATCTCATCGATGCTGAAACGTTTACCTTCAGGAATATTGTATGCACAGTTACGACGAACTTTTTCTACTACTGGCCTTATTTTATTTATTTATTTATTTATATTTATTTGGCACACCAACAATAAATACATATCACATTCATACAATAAACATTATAAATTCATTAATATTATGCATTTATCAATAACAGGTGTACACAGCATTCACAACAGTTCTCGAAATTATATAGAATTATTTAAGTACATTAACAAATTATTTTAATGTTAATAATTATTTTTACAATTATTATTGATTAAGCAATGAATAACTTTATGTATGTCAAGGTCCGGTAATGAAGTTACAAATTGATTTATGTTGCGCACATCCGAGACAATGGTGCTTGTCGTACCAAATTATTTCGGCTTACTGGTAGGTCAAAAATATTGCTTATAGGTTTTCTGGGTAAACTACAATGGGATTAACGTCTCATTCTCTCGTCTTTTAACGTCATCATTTTAAAGTTATGTAACCGCTCAGCATAAGGACAACGATGTGTGATACCTGGGGAGGTAAAAGCCAAATGCCTAGTGAACGATCGCTGTATGGATTGTATGGGCTGCGAGTGCACGACGTGATGGGGATTCCACACAACACACGCGAGCTCAAGGTGACTCCGGACCAATGCATTAAATAAGGCAATTTTTGTTGATGCTTATTTTATAATATCTGTCGCCGTCGTCTTTTAAGTTGTCGTTGAAATGAATATAACGTCGCACTATATGTTTTTAGGCCCGAAAAAGTGACATTCTTGTTTTATTGGAAACTAGCTTCCGCCTTATGCGCTTAGCGATGTCGGTCTTCGCGTGGATGGTTTATTTCTCCATTTTGAGTAACTCTGACAATGACATCTTATAAATATCTATTGGACCCAAATACGGCTAGGCCTGGGGGCACGTAAGGACGAGCTTTTCCGGTGGAAATGTCGCAAACCAATGCCATATCAGTGCCCGGGACAGACACTTCTTGCAGTTTAAGGTTGGAAGAACCAGACTGAAGAAGGTCTGCCAACTCAGAATCACCTTTTTGTGATTGTACCAGGCGTTGATATTCCTGATCTAGGGATATGGCATCGATCCGCGACATAGCATCGGCCACGACGTTGTCCTCACCCTTAACGTGTTTAATGTCTGTTGTGAATTGACTAATGAAAGTCAGCTGGTTCAGTTGCGAAGGAGGAAGCTTCTCCCGGCGCTGTACGAACGCGTACAACAAGGGCTTATGATCTGTAAAAATAGTACAGTGCTGAACTTCTAAAATATGGCGGAAGTATTGTACGCTTTCGTACACCGCTAGGAGTTCTCTGTAGTAAGCATAATAATATTAATTGATGTGCCCTTTTTCTGCACAGAATACAAATAAGAATGATATACAATAAGTTCTAGTATATCGTCGATTGACGTCATAAGGATCAGGTAAAAGCTTTTCCAGTACCTTCATACGGAAATCATAGATTTAATTTATCATTCGCCGAAAATTTATTGTACAAGTGCAATGCATTAGTGAGGCTTATTTGCAGCATATGCACAAACAGCTTCTTCTGCCAACGCAGCGTCTTCTATTTGACTGGATAGTATGCCAACATCTGATCTTGATCTTGATCTGAACACCCGACATAATTATTGTAATGGACGATTGCCATTGGTTTCATTAATTACTTCAGATCCCCTTTTGGAAGTTAGCTGCATAGAGTAACTTATACATACCCGAAATAAAGTTGTCACTCAGCTTTCTACAACAGCGACATCTATCAAAGAGAGTAGGAACCTAACTGTTACCATCTATATATGCATAGCTATAACATGCTACCTATAAGCCTACCCTTCAGGCCATTATTTAATTAAAGGGGTTGATTACAAGATCCCTAATTTCACAGTCAGTTTATTTATTTTATATACAAAAGTACTAGTAAACTAACTGTAAAATTAAGAATCTTGTAATTTCAGGTTGTGATAGGAAAATAAAATAAACTTCATTTATTTTTTCTTTCTTTTATTAGCATATTCCGCTAAACTTTGAACAATATCCTCGCTCTCCTATTTATTGTTTGAAGAAAGAATTTTATTTGTGTCTCGACACCAATCACAAACAAAAAACATACAAGAAGTTGTAAAAATCTTTTCGATTAAATCTTTTTTGTGTTTTTTACATGTTACATAATTAAAACTTAATCTCCCATGCAAAATCAACTGGATATAATTTCTTATATTATAACAAGCTGAATTTGTTTTTAAAATTGTAGTAACAATATCTTGTATTTCAGAAAAACTTTGAATTAAATTTGTAGCAGGATATGTCAGGTAGGCCTTATTTTTATTAAACTCTCTTATTCTTAAATAACTATTTTCCTTTTCATTTTGTTTATATAAATTATTTTTACAAACAGAACAATTTTTAAAAACTGTTTTAGTACAAATTGCCTTAAAATGTACCCAGTGACATATTCGAGAGAAGCCTGAATTCGCGGGTCCTTTTTTTTAATTTCAAAATTAATTACAATATTTTCGTCATACAAATTTATTTATTTATTTATTTTATTTATGATCAAAATCAACTTTTTTAGATGCCGCATTTATTTTGTTTTTCTTGAAAAATTAAGTTTTTAATTATTTGAACATATAACATGAATTTTCCTCACAGTTTGAATTTGATGAATATGAGCTGCTTAAATTATTTACTAACAGGGATACAGAAGCTGCCTCAAACCCTGTACATGTTGGGGAATTATTTCTATACCCATGGCTTCTTATGCTTCCAAAAACAATTTTCAATTGGATCCTGATTTAAGTGACGGCACCATATAGATTTAATATTGAATTTTTCAAATAATTTTAAGTATTTCCATATTTTCTAAAGTACGCAACCAATTAGTAATTGAAGGCACTACACTGACGTTTCCTTCTTTGGTGATAAATTTCAAATATCACAAGTATTTTAATGTTTTGTACTTACCTGTGTAAAGAAATCCCTCGTCGTGCTACACTACACACCTGGCTTCTTTTCCGACCCCGTTAAATAGCGCAATACGGCATAATTTGATATTTTTTTGCGGAGCTAGGTACGCTGTCAAAACAAAAGAGCGACTGCTGACCGATAAAGTACATTTCGGTTGATTATGAGCGTTTGCTCACAAGCGCGGCGCGCGGGCCCCGCCCACAAGGCCGTTCTAACTTCCTTTAATCTGTTTTGTGGAACACGCGTTGATAAAATTGTATAAAAATTACACTTACTTACCGTATTTATTTTTCTCTGTATCGGGTAGATCCCAGAAGTTCTCGTTAATTATATGACAGATCTCAAACCAAGCTTTTAAATTTTTACGCTTGTCTTTATATATTTCTAAACTTTTGTCGCATAACACTTCTCTTTCCTCCACTAAAGTAATAAATGTTTCGTAATCAAAATTATCCATGATAGGTTACTAAAAATTAAGTGCATACATGCGCATACGTTGGCGGCCGGTAATGGAATAGGCAAAGTCAAACAGTGGCGAATGGCGGTGAGGTCGCGATCGTATACACAGCGTAGAGGTGCGGCGGCGGCATCGTGTACAGGAGCGCTACAGCTGTGACGATCGGATATTCTGTTCTGATATAGTTAAGAATTGGTTCCAAATGGGCCCATATCGTCTCTGGACCATGTTCATTGCTAGGCGATATGAAAGCAAATGATTATACTGTACAATTATACAGTCTAGGACCTAGGTTTAGTCCGTGTATATTAATTAGACCGTATATGCTTATATAAACAGGAGCCTACTTCTTGAGATCCCCTTCCCGCTTCACCTTCCACCCAAACATTACAAAGGGCCTGGTCATCGCTTCCTGAGTGGATTCCTAAATTGTACACCCTGCCTTTTGTAGAATACAATATTGATTGGTATACGCGGAAGGGGTAGGGTTTTTTGCAGGTCGAATGTTATCGTTTCGGTGAATCGATCTTCTTTAGCTAATTGCATATCATTTTTAGTTGCTGTTGCAGTGCTCTTGTTTTTTGTAAGTGTTTCCTGTGAGCACAGAAATGGTTTTCCATATAATATTCTTTTATTTGTTATCTAAATACTTAGGATGGCTCATGTCGTAAATCACAGGGTACTTGCGAACACATTCTAATAATTTTACATCGTCTATTTTGTTGTTGAGCTGCAGACCTCAAAGATTTGACGTTGACTGCTCTGCGGGAGCCGGACCGTGCCGGAGCCGGAAAACAATACCCACCGACATTACAATTTACAACGCCGTGCCCCGGCCGAGTCCCTTCAGCTTACGGTAAGGGTACGGCCGAGTCACGGTCAGACATGAATTACTTCATACAAAAGTATATCATTAATGTTAGACCGTGCCCCGCCCGGGGCACGGCCCGGTCGAGATACGGTGGAGCGTGAATCATCCTTAAATAAATAAATAAATAAATGACTATTATTTGGCCCCTATATATATATACTAGCGGTCCGCCCCGGCTTCGCCCGTGGTGCATATGAAAAATAGATGTTGGCCGATTCTCAGACTTACCCGATATGCACAGAAAATTTCATGAGAATCGGTCCACCCGTTTCGGAGGAGTATGCAGACTAACATTGTGACACGAGAATTTTATATATAAGAAGATATATATATATATATATATATATATATATATATATATATGTACTGATTATCTGCCACCATTTCTTGACACGATTTTGATAATTTCTTGAAGAACGCGCAATAGGTCGTCAGGCAGAGACTTCGTCATAAGAGCTTCCCTATGTAAAAAACAATGCTGTTTTTGAACATAAGGATTTTTTTCAGCAACCTTAGCTAAAAGCCTTTTAACCTTTCCTGCCATAGCCGCTGCGCCGTCCGGGCAAACACTTATACAGTTATGCCATTCCAAATTATGCTCATTAAAAAATTTGTCCATTACTTTAAATATTTATTCACCAGTTGTATGGTTAGGCAGTGGTAGACAAAATAAAAAGTCCTCTTTGAATTCACACTCATCAACTTGTAGCGCAAAAACTCCACTAACTCTCAATTTTTCAATCAATTCATTACTAAATTGAATCCGCAAATTGTGCAGTTTTCCATTTATTTCTACAGCAGTAGTATTAAATCGTTCCGCCCAACATTCTTTTGCCGCTGTATCTTTAATTCGATTTTTATAATCGCTATTTGATATTTGCCATAGTTCTGGCAAGCCTTCATAATATAAAATCAATAATTTTATGTCCTCTGCAGACCATGTACGTGACGCCATATTGGTCTAGCTAAAAATTTCCTGCAGGTTCGAAATTCGCGACACTTGTATCGGACACTGCGCACGAATTGTCTCCACGGCTGCTACAAGACAGACACTGACCGACATTGCCACAACAACTGCAACTAAGTGTCGCGGCAGTGGACACACACAGGCATTCGATGTATACATTGAGTGTCTAATGTCAAGTGTCGCCGTTTGTCCTCAGCCCCTTTGTTCATCTGTCGATATAATAATTTTGCATGTATATTTTCCTTTTAAAAATGCCTCCATATCATCATAACCAAAATTGGCTTATAAATTTCTTCTTCTCCCATACCAGATCGGATCGAATCTTAGTTTTTTTTTTCAAATACATCCGAAATTCTGACATCAATGGCTTTTTTTTAAGTTCCGAAACAGGAATTTGCATGGAGTCTTTATTTTATCTTTTTCTTTATTTGAATTCATACATTAATATGTTACAATAGATTGGGGTTCAGGCCCCCTTACTAGGTATAACCTGTATTAAGGGGACCTGTTCCTTCCCTAGGATTGATCCCTTGCATGAATTAAAAAAAGAAAGAAAGACTCTGCAATGCGATTCAATGCATCTATATATTACTTTCAGACGAGTCTCTTTTATCGCCTATATTCATCTTTCACTTCTTTTGGTTTTCCGATGACATGTATGATCGCTGACTAACATGTTTAGCTGGTCTAGAATCTGTTGCATGTGATGAAAACGACATTTGAGATACAATTTCTGTTTCGTGAGGTTGTGTGTCTTCGGAAAGCTGCGTATCTTCAGAAGAAGAGTCTAAATTTGAGAGCTGAGGTCTATCTTGAAAAAAACTTTTGCAGAAATTCCAGTCCTTTTCAAATTTAATTGGTCGCATCTTTTCGCTTTTGTTCACCCTGTTTTTTAAGGCTTTTCTATAATTGTTACGAAGGCAGCTCCACGCCTTCTGGCATTCTCCATCTGTAACAAGAATTAATTATTTAAAACTAGCTGCCCTGGCGTAATTCATACCGCCCCTTACCGCCTCTACTCTACCCTACCCCACCCATATTTTTTCACCGCTTAAACCTTCCCTGAACTAACACGAATATTACACATACACGAGGGTAAGAATTTTCAACTCTTCTTAATTTGTTTTCGTTATATTTCGGCCAGTGAAGGACGCCATCTTTTTACCAATTATCTGGTACTGCAGATAGTTTTGTCTTCCCCTTTTCAAACGTCTTTACAATTTTGTATGGCATTATTAAAGAGGCCGAAAAGAGAAAAGCATTAATGTTAACTTAAAAGCATTAATGTTAATTTGTATTTTCTCTACATATATTTATAATATATTTTAAAGGTGTGTCCAAACACGGCATGCAAGCGCGGCATTCGCGGGACACAAATTTGCCGCGCGACTAGTTTAGACCTTCTGCGCGGCAGTGCTGCGCGGCACGTGTGTGCGTCCGAGACACGCCGCGTTCTTTATTTCGTATTCAAACCACAATAAAAACGGCCGCGTGTGTTGTTGCTCTGCTTATTATTCGTAAATTACGTAGAAGAAGGAATAGAAGAAAGTGTATTAGACAAAGGCAGTGTTGGATGTGACCACTCTTTCAACAGAGGACATATAATCTGGAAGTGATCTATTGCGAAATCAACTAAAACTAGAACGCCAAAAGTGTATTTTCTTTTTCAAGTCAGGAATAGGTATATCCATTTTCTTACTGATTTCTACCCATGCATCATACCTCAGCGATTTATTGTGGTATTGGGAGGATTTGCTGTTCTACAAAAATTCATTAGCGCCATACAATTGTATAAGTAAACGGCACTTAATGGTTCTTCGAATGCCAAAGAAGCCTTGTTGAAATTGCTGAAACAACTCAGGGTGGGTTTCGTTAACTTTTTGCAAATTTTCACTATATTTAACTGCCCAGCGAGCATAATTTCGTTGATTACAAATAAAAAAAAAAGTGTGTGCGTGTAACCTTTACGCGCGATTGAAGTAAAACTTCTTTGGCGTTGACGACATATATCACTGAAATGATTAAATATTAACTTAAATAAATAAATATTATATTATAATTTAATTATATTTATTATTCATGTGCTTTACAAAGATTATTTAAATGTTATATTAATATTATTCATTCGAAACAGGTAATTGAATGTCATCATAATTTCTTACGTACGAAATTATAGGTTTGTGGTAACTATAATGTGAAACATAAATTTTACTCTCTAAATTTGCTACTTTTCTTGAAAATACAGCATCTATCGTTGTACCGAAACGCGTTGTTGAATGAAGTCGAGAAGTATTCATAGATAAATCAAATTTTTCTTCTAAAAATCAATTAACGGCTGAGATTCCTGAGAGCGAAAATTAACATTAATTAACATTAACATTAACATTAATTAATAGTGTAATGTTACTCTCATTTACAAGGTTATATAATTCTTCCTGTTGTGTTATTAGGCGAGAATTTTAAAGTCTTTCAAATTCACACTGTAAATCAACTATTCCCCCTGGACGCTTTCTTCCATGATAAAATTTGTTGTCATCGGTGTTTGAGACAATGAACAATCCATTTATATCAGTTACTCGTGATAATGCTACATATAACAGCTGCTGACTGTGACTTTTATTGTATTCATAAACGATTTGATCAAAAGTACCACCTTGAGACTTATGTATTGTAAGCGCACAAGCAGATACTAATGGAAAGTGATTTCTCTTTGCAAATATTGTCTTATTTCTATTCATTGGTACAGATGACGATCTTCGTAAAATTGGGACTGCTGTTCTACTAATGTTTAGAGTTTGAATATGATGGGCAGCTTTTTTCCTAATTTTCTCTCCTATCTTACCAGGAAACTCAAGCCATAAGCGTATGATGTTATCACTGTCATCACGTTCAATATACACTAACTTTCCAACACAACCGTTGGCTAAGCCTGATGGCTTACATGATACATCAATATTGGTTGTAATAATGTAAAATTTGTTAAGAACTAATATGATTTCATAAGGCGATCCTCCTGTATCAATAACTGACATTTTATGAAATTGTTGGCGTACATATGCTTCTTGTTCAACTGAATGACAACCTATATACATATCTGTTGCTATGGATACTACTTTGTCTTCAGCAATATTTTAAAATAGATAGATTATAATCCGCAACATGTTTATTTTTATTTTTAATTTACTTATTTTAAAAGTAATAAATAAACAAGTATATTTAGAGATTTTCAAAAAAATTTGCAATTTAAAATAATGTTTTTAAAACTGTTGAATTTTTCATTCACTTTACTATTCACAATTGATCCGTTTGAAAATTTGAAAATAAATAATCCTAATTGATTATGATATTTGCCACTAGCTGGCGTATAAGTCAAGAAGCGTGTAGTATATGACATATACTTACAACCAATCAGAATTATTATTTTTAAATGGCGGAAACTAGTAAGCGTTACTTCCGTCAGAAAAAAAATCTGAGTTACTCCCTAGTCGCGCCTAAAGAAGTTTTACTTCAAAAAATAAATTGGTGATTTTAGGTAGCACAAATTTAAATAAATCAAAATCTCCTGTGCGGATGCTTCTTGATAGATGTAAATAATAGTGAACTAAGTTTTTTCCAAATTTACCGTCGACAGTTTGTTGCTTATATATATTGTAGTTGTTTAATAGATCATTAAGGTCTACATTCTCAATATTAAATGAAGATACTGAAGAAGTTCTCAATCTCTCAATTTCTTCGGTCACTTGATCAGTGATTACGACATTATTTAATTCTAAAAATGATTTAAAATGTAAAATTTCTAATCCTACAGCGACCAAAGGATGAATTCTTTTACACCTATTGAAATGTTTTCCTTCAAGAAACCCATTTACCGAGCCCGAAGCTAACAGACTGCTCTGTACCATAATATTGGTTGTCTCGGATTGGACAAAGAAAACAACTATTTTCGAGGTTGATGATGTATTACTTCGTTATGATAATACAGACAAACTTGTATGCGAACTTTAAGTACATAGGTATTAATAATTTAAAATAAACAAAGAAAACGACTGTCGCGGACGCTAGCGATTTGATGAGTGCCGGCCGCGGGCCGTCGAGCCGCGAGCCGCGGTACCCCGCTCCCGCGCCTCCCCGCCGCCGTCGCTTGCGCCGCCACTCGCCGCACGCCGCCCCGCTGCCCCGCGCCTGACCTATTTAGCGCCGTAGACATCCTGGGGGGCCGTTGGAAGGAGCTGAAGAGACAGCCGCGTTGTCTTCATGGCTCGAGGATTCTTCCAATGAATTTTCGTGTGGCAGGAGGCACACTTTATTTAATGCGCGTCTTTGAAGTCCCTTGACTGTTATAAAATCCGCAACCCGGCAGATCCCATCTTTGCCAGGGTATAACCGGTGCACCCTTCCTATTCGCCATTTCATGGGCGGCAGGTTATCCTCCTTGAAAACGACCATAGATCCTTCCTTTATTTGGTCTGAAGGCGAGCGCCATTTCGTTCTCTTCTGAAGTTCTGATAGGTATTCATTATGCCACCTCTTCCAGAAACTTTCTCTTAAGGATTCTATCAATTGGTATCTGGTTTTAATTTTTTTCTCTGTAGCAGCAGGAGGCGACGGCAATGATGTCAGTGGACGGCCGATCAGGAAGTGCCCTGGGGAAAGGGGAGAGAGGTCATTGGGGTTACAAGATAGAGGAGTTATGGGTCGGGAGTTGAGGACAGCTTCTATTTGTGTACAAAGCGTACTCAACTCCTCGAACGTCAAACTTGCATTACCTACAACTCTTTTAAGGTGAAACTTTGCGCTTTTTATACCTGCTTCCCATAGCCCGCCAAAAGTAGGGGAATAAGGGGGATTAAAAATAAACTTAATGCCTTCCTCTGCTGTAAAATTATATATTGAATTAATGCTTGACTGCAATGCTTTTTTTAATTCATTATTGGCACCCACAAAATTAGTTGCATTATCGCACAATATCTGACTCGGTTTTCCTCTACGAGAAATAAATCTGCGGAGGCAGGAAATAAAGGCATTGCTACTTAAATCACTAACAATCTCCAAATGAACCGCCTTAGTACAAAAACAAACGAAAATACATAAATAACATTTTGAAATGCGATTCCCGCGGCCGATTTTAGACGAAATAAGGAATGGCCCTCCAAAATCAGTTCCACAAATTTGGAAAGGGTAATTCTGTGTGACTCTGGTAGACGGCAACTGGCCCATCAATGGCTCCATAGTTTTGCCTCGAAATCTTGTGCATATTACACACTGACGTACTATTTTACGCGCGAGGGTCCTCCCCCCGAGAGGCCAAAACTGATCCCGAAAACCAGCCAAGAGCAATTGAGGGCCAGCGTGCAAAGAACGTAAGTGCTCCGCTCGCATCAATAGTTTCGTAAAGTGATGTTTTCCATCAAGCAGTATAGGGTGCTTTTTCTCAAAATCAAAGGAGCTATTGTCGAGCCGACCACCTACTCTCAAAATGGATTTTTCGTCCAGAAATGGAGAAAGCTGAGCTAAATTTGACGAGGTAAGTAATTTTTTATTTTTTATTAGGTTTATCTCGGTTTCAAAAGAAATCAATTGTGCAGATTTTATCAATAAGGTAAGTGATTTATTTAGTTCATCTTCTTTTAGAGGTCCAGTATATTTATTATTTTTGTTTTTTGTGTTGTTTATAAATCTTAATACAAACGCAAATATTCTTTTTAATTTTAATGCACTTGAGTATTTTTCAAATCTTACGAATTCAGAATTTTCTTCATTTTTAAGTTTAGTTAAGGTAGGTAAAGCTTTTAATTCAGGTAATATTATTTTAGTGTTAGGAATTTCAGGCCATTGGGATTCCTCCGTATTTTTTAAGTAATCCGGACCTTCCCACCACATGGAGCAATTAATCAGATAACCCGGATCTACTCCTCGAGATGCCATATCAGCAGGGTTCAGATTGGTCGGAACGTGCCTCCAAGAGTCCCTATCTGTAAGTTCGTGTATTTCATTCACTCGATTACATACAAATGTTTTAAGATTTTTAGTTTGTGTTTTCATCCATCCTAGGGTGACGGTAGAATCAGACCAAAAAAGTTTTTTATTAATAGGGCAACGGAGGGCTTCACTGACTTTTGCTACAAGACGAGCGCCCAGTAAAGCTGCTGATAGCTCGAGACGAGGTATAGTAAGAGTCTTAATAGGTGCAACTCGAGTCTTTGCACATAGAAGGCTCACTGTTACGTAATCATTATTCACCGCTCGGACATAAACACACGCAGCATACGCATCCTGCGAGGCATCAACAAAGCAATGAAGTTCACAAGTGGTATAAGTTGTAGGTAGTATGTGTCTAGGTATAGACACTGAATGTAGTGCGTGCAAATTGCGACTCGTTTTTAACCAAATTTTCTTTATGTCTTCTGGTACACTTTCATCCCAAGTTAAGTTTTGTAGCCACAACTTTTGCAACAATACTTTCAGTGTTATAGTGCACGCACTGAGTAAGCCGAGCGGGTCAAAAATTTTACAGGTTTCCGATAAAATTATGCGTTTTGTGATTTTATTTGTGTTATCATTTATGTTTATAGAAAAATTCAGTGTATCTGTTTCAGGAGACCATGACACACCTAACACGCTAGACTTTTTATCTAAATCAAGAGGATTTGTGTTTGTAGATTCCGAGAAAATTTGGGTACAATTAGTACGAAATTTATGCAATGGGAAGCATGACGAATCTAACTGATCTACTACGTTCTTTAGGATGTAAGCTAGTTCTGCTTGACTATCTGCCCCTGTCAAAAGATCATCCATGTAAAAATCTCGTTTGATAATTTCAGCTATAATAGGATCTGAGCATTCATGAGAAAGCTGCAAGAGACAACGAGTACTTAGGAAAGGTGCTGATGCAGTTCCATAAGTCACCGTGTTAAGGCGTAAAACTTCAAGCGGCTTAGAGTCGTTATCTCTCCACAAAATCAATTGTAAATTACGTTGGGGTTCTTGTATCTCAATTTGACGATACATTTTCTGTATATCTCCTGTTAATACAAACTTATGCTGACGGAACCTAATGAGAATGTTGAACAAGTCATCTTGGACTACGGGTCCAATGCACTGAATGTCATTTAGGGACTTTTTTGACGACGTTTTTGCAGCTGCGTCAAAAACGACACGTAATTTTGTTGTTTCACTACCTTCCCGAAAAATTGCAAAATGAGGTATATAGTTACCGAATTTAGGTTTATCAATTTTTGTCAAGTGATCTAAAGCTTCATATTCGTGTATAAATTTACAATACATCTCTTTGAGTTCAGGATCTTTATTTAGCTTTTTTTCTAAATTATAAAAACGTTTGGCAGCCATGTTATATGAATCTCCTAGTGCAGTTTCAGGTATCTCGGTAAGAGGCATTAATACGGAAAATCTGCCACTAGGCAAACGCTTTGTATTTTTAAGGAAATGTTCCTCACAAAATTGCTCGTCAGTCGTGGCTGAAAATTTTGAAGAAGGAAGTTCCTCTAAGGCCCAAAACTTTGCAAGGTCTTCACTGATTTGTTTTGTAAAATTGCAATGAATTTTGTGAGGGATTCTATTATAAGGTTTGTAGTAACTACGACCGGCTAATATCCAGCCAAGTTTAGTGTTCTGAAGGATAGGCTTTTTAACACCTAGTGAAATCTGTTCGGGAATTAGGAGATCATAAAATATGTCCGCTCCCAATAAAATATCCACATCTGCTGGGTTATAAAATTTAGGATCAGCAAATTGGATGTTGTTAGGTAAATTTAAGCTTACTACATCGATGGGGAAATTAGGCAATTGGCCTGTGACCTCAGGCACTACTAGACAGTTTAGGTTTGTATGAAATGCAGTTAATAACGAACTGATTTTTATATTGCAACTCTCTGAAATGGGAACTTGCATGTTGTTAATACCCGATATTATTAAGGTATCGGGATCACGACTAACTAACCCCATTTTCTTTTTCAGGATTACAGTCATCAGACAAGATTGACTCCCTCCATCCAGCACAGCACGGGCTATGTAGGTATTATTGTTTTCAGGATCGATTATTTTCACCAAAGCAGTACCTAAGAGCACCTGTCCAGTAGATTTAGCTGATAAAGCGGCAGATGGATGACTAAAGTTTTTCGTATTATTAGATTGATCACTATTATTTTGAGGAGTTTGATGTAATAAAGTATGATGTTTCTGTTTACAGATTCTATTTGGGGGTTCGGATTGATAACAGTTAATTTTGGTCTGATCATTTTCTCAGGGGTTGAAGACCCTAGGTATGGCTCGAAAGGTCCTCTTGAACGCAGAGCACCCTTCCCTTCTGTTTTAAGTTTGTACGAAGTCTTGACTATTATACAGTCCTTTTTTAACGATCTGTCTATACTGTCGTAATCCTCGATTTTCACCTGTTCGCAAGGCACCGGGCTTGTTATACCAGTGATAGGAAATCCCCATGTCGTTTCACGCAGTCATTGTGCAGCCTTGAAAGTACACGGGATAGATGATAGAGCTTTTTCTAGTAAATGAATCCCAGTCACAGGGAGTTCTGATTTCTTTAGCCTCCTGCGAAGGACTTCTATTGCTTCTGCGTCTTTGAGCTTCCCAAGAGAGAATATTGTCTCTGTCCTGGTTGGGTCTTCATTAATCATTCTGTTGATCGTTTGCAGGTTCGAGAAACTTCCAATCAGTTGCAGCTGTACACCCTCATTGGAGTTCCTTAGAATTTCATGAGCCAGGTTCGCGACATAGGGTCTCATTGTAGTAAGGATGTTGCACAGGGACTCTAAATCGGATCTGTCGGCTCCCAACAGTCGGATGACCTTTGGATTGGTTACATAAGTGGGAAGAAACTCCTCGATCAGTTCTCTTGCCTTTCTCTCAAAATTTGGCATCCCGAGAATGTTAAGGCTGTATATGTCTTCTACGAGTTTGACTGGGTCATAGTCAGCCTTGACTACACAGGGTATCAGGTGTAGAATGCAGTTGTAGACCTTGGGGCTAGTTCTCTTTATTACTCCTATGATCTTAAGCCATATTGTTAGCGGATCGGGGCACCCTCGTTGACAATGTTGATACATGTTGGATAGAGGTAGCCCTCCAAGTACCGAAGGGATATTCATTAAGGCACATAGTTTGTCTGTTTCTCGTGTTCGCAAATCTAGTATGCCTTTTCTTTTAATGGTGTTTCCTAGCTCTAAAGAATAAAGGAAGAACGGGATTATGGGAGAGACATAGTTTCTAGACATATTCTCTGTTGTAGTAGAGACCCCAGTAATGAGGGATTGGCAATTTTGTCTCGGATTGGACAAAGAAAACAACTATTTTCGAGGTTGATGATGTATTACTTCGTTATGATAATACAGACAAACTTGTATGCGAACTTTAAGTACATAGGTATTAATAATTTAAAATAAACAAAGAAAACGACTGTCGCCGACGCTAGCGATTTGATGAGTGCCGGCCGCGGGCCGTCGAGCCGCGAGCCGCGGTACCCCGCTCCCGCGCCTCCCCGCCGCCGTCGCTTGCGCCGCCACTCGCCGCACGCCGCCCCGCTGCCCCGCGCCTGACCTATTTAGCGTCGTAGACATTGGTTAAGCCACAATCGACGATGAATTTTCCTACAGTTTTAAAATAAGCCATCATAATATGAAAAGGTCAGATGTATGAATAGGTTATCCAGATTTGGTTTGCTGTTAGCTTGAATTTGTAAAGCTACTTTGGCAATAGCGAGATCGTAAGTTTCTTGGATAGAAGACTGTTTAACTTCTTTCGAAATTTCTTGACAAATTTCTTGACTTCGTTTCATGGTCTCCGAAACTACTGATTTATTGGTTGCCGATTCATTAATGGGAGGAAATGGATTTGTTTTGGATTATTACTGTCACTCAGTAAATTATTAAAAGTTGAAACCAACCCACATTGGAACGTTTGGTAAGTGAAGGGCATGGCTAATCATCCAAATTGTATCAATCATTTTGTATAATTGCAAATTTGCAGGCTCAGTATTTTCATTTCCATTAGCCGATAAATCTAAATTACTTGTTTTTCTCTTTTTTGATACCGATGGTAGTTCCTCTATATTTGCAGGTATAACCTCAAGTGTTCTTCGTCTCCGTTTATTTGAGCTTGAAGCCATCTCGCTATTGTCAGCAGGTAAATTTGGTAATTGTGTTTCTTCTGATCTATTCAAATCAATATTTTGATAAATTATGCCAACAGTATCGTGTAATCGTACAATCGTTCGTAGAAACAAAGAGTGTATCTTTTCCACTCTTTGTTTCTACGAATCGATCAAAATTATAAAAAGCAACACCGTTGCAGAGATGTGGGGATTTTTTAATTGTTTCAGGACATACAAAGTGGTGCTGACAATACGACAATAAATGAAAACACGGACAATGCTATTTGATAGGAATAATTGTAAACGATAAAAAAAATCCTAACATCAAAAATTAAAAATTAAAAATTTCAACCAAACTAAATAGCATAAAATTAGAAAAGGAATAGAACACCATTTGTAAACATTAGTTCACTGACCTGTGATAAGAGCGGCAACAGTGCGGTCCTGTAGCGACTTGCTTTCTTGGCGCCATTATTATTAAAATTTAGTAAAAACAAATTACACTGAATCACAAATGTATTAACCTAATAACCAGGTAACTCGCACCAGCATGTTATTTATTAATGAAATCAGGATGGATGTTCAATCACGTAGGTAATTATGCAAGTCACTAAATTTTTCGTTTTTCAATGTGGCCACCATGAATTTGAATACACAAACTGCACCGAAGTATAAGGTTATTTCTAACGTTTAACAAGAGGTCCCCATTCGCAGCCATGTGTTTTAATTTATTAAAAGATAATATTATTCTATTTTTTAAATCATCAATCGTATTAACAGCTGTTGAGTAAACTTCCTTTTTAATATGACCCCACAAGAAAAAATCCAGTGGTGTAAGGTCGGGAGACCTCGCTGGCCACCGCGTTTGTCCATAGCGGCCAATCCACTGTTGACCAAACATTTGAGTCAAACGCTCGCTTGCAGGCATCACCGAGTGAGCTGGTTCTCCGTCTAATTGGTACCACATCTGCCTGTACGCATCTACCGAAAGCTCCTCTATGTAATCGGAAACGGGTCCGTTTAGGAGTTCTAAAAACTTTTCACCATTTAAATTACCGTCAATAAAAACCGGACCAATTATGGTATTTCTATGAATGCCAGCCCAAACATTGACAGCAAATCTGTACTGGTGCGAAGTCTCCCGTCCTAGACGAGGATTCACGCGGCTCCAGTAACGAAGATTCTGTCTGTTCCATAAACCGTTTCTGGTAAAGGTGCTTTCATCCGTCTACATTCCATTGAACAGAAAATCCGGATTCTCTAAAAGTTTTGTTTCAATCCACCGACAGAAAATTTCCCTGACTGGTTTGTCTCTAGGTAACAAAGCATGCAGTTTCTTGTACTTGTACGGCTTCCTTTTGTCGCGTTTCAATACTTTTAAAATAGTTTTATGGTGAACACGAAAATGTCGACCTGCCATACGCAAATTAGAAGTTGGGTTGCGTTGAAAATAATTTAAAATTCGTTCCTCAGGGATCACTCTCACACGCGGAGGAGCACTATCCGTATTCGGAACTAAAGATCTGTTATCTCGCATCCTCTGGACAGCTTGGTAAATAGTGCGCACATTGGTCGGACAAATTCGGGTGTTCTCATACCTCTGTCGATATGTCCGTATAGCGGCTATAGAATCTATAGTAATACTCAATTAACCAATCTGTAAAGTCCATTTTGTTATGTTCTTTGCGAAATTCTTTTTTCAAATCTCTCCAATGGCTTTCTATGCGTTGTGTGTGTGTCACATCTGGTCCCATCGTTAAATTGCATCGTTTTGTTTATTGATTGCAAGCCAAATTTTGTCAACAGTCGGAAAATTTCGTAACAAATTCTCTGGTTCTCTTGAGATACTACTTTTTAAGTAATGCATTTTTTTTACTGGTGATTTTTTTTGTTCTTATGTATTAAGTTGTTGCTAGCCCATGGTACGTCGAGATAAGAGAAACGAGGTTCTTATCTCGCCATACCACAAGATCCACATCGCCTGAAGTGCAGCCACGAACTTGACCTACAGCCAAATCACCTTTGGTCAAATTAGTCAGTTCAGTGGGAACAAACTGACGGTTCAAGCGAACAGTTCCGGCACAGTCAAACCCCCGTATCTTTAACTCTCGCGCAAGCGCAGGAGAGTTATAAAAATTATCCATCAAAACCGTGTGGCCCTTGTGCTCAAGACCATTGAGAAGTTTAAGCACAAGTGCCGGCACAACCCCAGACAAAGGACTATCTCGTGGAGATTCGTCATGCCCTACGTGCACTTCAAACCGCCACAAGTAGCCAGTCTGGGACTCACAAACCTCGTAGGTTTTGATTCCGACTGTGGCTGCTTTATTTCGGATGAATTGGTTAATATCTAACCATCCCTTCCACTGTGTCAGACTTTCGTCTAACGCAATATTTTGGGATAAAATATATAATTGTTGGAACCACTGGTTAAGATGGTCTGTAATAGGACGCACCTTAAAAAGCTTTGCCTTCGATCGCGTCATTGTGTCTGGATTGCAGTCATCATTATTGGAGAAGTGGAGACAATTAGATAGGAAAAAGTAGCGGTCAAAACTCATCATTGCTTTAAACCCAGGAGAAGATATTAATTGCCTGGGCTGTACTCCAGTATGAGTCTATACGTGATTTCACAACAATCCCAGTCTCTAGGACTATTGCGAAATACACGTACAGCTCATCTGGATCGGTATCACGCCATCGCGTGATACGGCTCTTGGGTAGCCCATGATGAATCATGGCTGTTACTTTTTGCCGTGCATATCTATTTGTCTCCACTGCAATGTGCTCCATTATTTGACGATCCCATATAGCAGTAAATGCATCATATGGGCTCGTCAATGGAACTGTGGACCAACAATTAATTTCGGAGAAAGGTTCTTTTCTCAATTCAGGAGGAATATGAGATTCAAGAAACCCTCTCCACTTGAAATCAAACTTATTATCAGGCTCGGCGATGGCTTCAAGGTGGGTAGTTTCGGGCTCGGCGTTGGGTTCGGGCTCGGGCTGGGCACTAGATTGGGGCTGCAGGCCGGACTCCGGCCGCCGGAGGGAGGCTGAGGTGGCCACTCAAAGCTTATGTCCGCGTTTACCGTTGGCACCTCAGTCTCTGACTGCCTGTGAATAATAATAATAATAACATACTTTAGTCTGTTTTACCTATGTAAACAGATGATGCCCATAATTTTTAAATATTAACTTACCATAATTATTCAAAATTTGGGAAATGTCTTCGTCCCTTAAAGGACGAGCCCTGACAGCTGACGATGAAGATGAAGCTGGTGGAATCCTAAGAAAAGAAGAAAATCAGTACCGGTATCGCAATAACTAAAAATATAATTTTGCTCATTATTGAACTTACAAGCACCGCCTCGAAGCCGGAGCCTCCTCGCCATCTCCAGTAGAGTCATTATTTCTGTAACAACAAAAAGAGCAGTGTTATTGTAAATAATTTTTCCCCAGAAAATAAAACTTTAGTAACAAATAAAATAAATGAAAACTTACGCGGGTCTCTTTAGAGCGGGAGTTCGCGGAGTTGAATGCCCGCTCCCACCACATTCAACATACCTGCAAATATAAGTATTCGATGTTAATTGTTACTGTTAATAACTAATTGCATTTGAAAATTTAAAAAATAACAGTATAATTACAGAGCCGGAGATGGTGGAGCCGAGCACATCACAGGCTCCATACTCGTGGAGGGAGAGGCGTCCACTTCTTTTAAGGACGACCATAAGGATTGGGATCTACAAAAAAGTGTTAATTTTATTACCAATGAAATAATTGCTATAGAATAATAATTTAACATTAATTTACCCTTCAGGCAATGTCCTCGCTGGCGGCAGCTCCCTTCTCCTTCTTTCGTGCAGTGCTGCAATTTTCTGTCGGTGGATTGAAACAAAACTTTTAGAGAATCCGGATTTTCTGTTCAATGGGGTGTGGACGGATGAAAGCACCTTTACCAGAAACGGTTTATGGAACAGACAGAATCTTCGTTACTGGAGGCTTGTATACTGTTGTCCTTGCCAATACGTAGGTGTGATCTGCTGAGTATTGTAGCGAACAGGGGGTGGTAAGCTTTGTCCTTTTTGTATTACTTGAAGTAATTCAATTTTGGTTGCTAAACGCCTATTTTCTGGTACTTTTCTGAGTTCTTTATATCGCACATTGATAAGAAGAGTATCACTAACCAAAAAAGCTGTTTTTTTCAGTAGAAGCATTTAAAGTTTTACCAAACAGTAATGACGAGTTTTGCACCAGAAAATATAAAAAATTGATATCATGTTATAATTTCTATTGCAGAGAGCATTAAACACGACTTGAATGTATTTTTTTTTAATGAAAAAGTATTCTTAAATAACAGATTTTTCCAAAAAAAATCTTTTTAGTGACGTTATACCATTAATGAAAATGTTCAACATTTCCTACTTCATGACAACCAACCGACACAATAACAATACAAAAAAAAAATATTTTGCAAAGAGTTACGGCCCTGCCTTCATACGAAACTGATGAATACGCCGTTCGCACGGGAATAGAATGTGGGTCCTATTTCCCTGAGTTAGCATCCAAGCTTACGTCTTTATAATTATTAAAATGTATAAATTCATTCTTTAACTCCGGTCTGCATCGTGCAGACATGGGTGTAAAAGTCTCATTTTAGTCATTAAATGTAGTTTCTAAGTATATCTGAGTTTCTTTTGGGGCCTCCGGCTGCGGGAAATGTAATTGGCGCAGTCGGTAGGATCCTCAAAAAACGTGGCATAGATAGAGTAACCTTGCTATCGCTACGAGGATCCAGAATCTACGATTTCTGCGGCCTGGAGGCTATATCAAAACATCGATCCCAAAAAGTAACCAGATTTGGTAAGTACATAGAATAGTTCTGTGTTGCTTCCTTTTAATATAGTTTATATATTTTTAGTCCTAATTTCCTTTCCATGATTTTCCATCCGTGAAAGTCAAATTCCCAAGAGCACTACATTGAGTAAGGATGCTCGTAGACTAGTTTTAGATAATAGAGATTTACTTTAAAATTAATTAGATTATAAAGTTATATTATAAAGTTAATGCTGAAGGTAGTGATTAGCCTAATTTCTTAGTCAATGACAAATTAAATAAAATTACCTACATACCCAAAATTGAATAGGCATTCAAAAATCATTAATAAATAATTTCAGGATTAAAAAGACAAAACCACTCTATATTTTACATTTCGCTTCATGAATCGGTACCTAGAAATCATCATAGAGGCAAAACGTACCTACAATTTATATAAAAAAAATTCTACTTGCTTTTATTCGTGGTTTATAGGAGGCTTTAGGTAAAGGAATTCAATGTATGCGGCCGATTTCCATTGAAAAAACGTTTAAAAATTGTGACAAATAAATTTTTCATTTCATTCAATTTAATTTAATCATTAGAATTTTTGTACGGAGAATTAAATGCATCTTATTTACAGAATAAAAATAATTTTAATAATTAGTAAAAATGATAGAAAAGCATTTAAGTAATTCGAAACCCGTTAAAGGTAAACCACCTTTAACATAAAATTATTTGAAAATGCGTGAAATGAATATGCACGAATTATATCCACCTGAGTACGGCCCTGACTTTTATTCCGAGAATTATTATTCGTATAGTGAATCGCCTTATCGGTATACATATGATCCGAACTTTACACACTATGTTTGTAATAGCTTTACTGACTGTGAAGATTAGGATCGATCATATTACCGGTATTAATTTGGATTACAAAGATGCTATAAAATATGACAATTTCATTAAAGCTTTTTAAAAAAAAATCAGCATTCAATTTATATATTCAACTATTGTAGTTAATGATATAAAACATCCATCATAGTATTCTTTCTCAGATAGTGGAAAATCAATAGAAAATTAATTTTATATTAATTCAATTCTTAAAAAAAAATAACTGACAATAACCTTATGTACGTAAAATTAGCTTATCATCATTCAATGTTATTTATGGAAACAGCTAAGAAGATGATTAAGAAATTAGGTAAGATTTATAATAAGAATCAAATATAAGAATTAAAAGATAGGGAATATTATAATATACTTAAGCCTGGATACTATTTTTCGAATAAGCAAATTGTAATAATTTTTAAATTTCCATTAGTTTCTACAGATATTCTTGATTTATTTCATTTAGTTATTTTTCCAAATAAGAATAGGCAGGCCCTCATCCCTTCCTATCCTTATATAGCAACTAACAGTAACTCATTCTTGTACATAGAGGCTGAATGCCCGAAGTATAATATCTGGTATCTCTATGAATCGAAAAACAATCAAATTCAGACGAAGCCGGACTGTATTCAGGACTTCATTCAGATTAAGAATCAAACCTTAAATAGTTCCTGCAGCTACGAGACGACAGTTATTTCACTCTCAAAAGAAACGACGCAAGTATTAGATGAACGACATTACCTAATTAACTATCTTTACCACGCTCATCTAAAATCTCACTATAAATGCAACAAGAGGACTTCGTGATACTCCAAGGTACATTCTTATTAACTATACGTACTGGATGTATTTCGAGTCGGAGAATTCCAAGACCTATAATGTAAATGACAAAATTAAGGAACAGGCACTGAAGATAAGCAGTACAGATATCAAGGACATTGGAAATAAATATACAAGATACGCATTACGCAATTCTCAACCCAGTTAATTTGCACAATATCCTATAGCAAGTTTTAATGCAAACCCCTATCGCTATAGAAAATGATCCTGTAATATATCAAACAACTATCCCTATATATATAATTCTGGTTGGTGCAGTCTTAATTTTGGCCATTTGGTACACGATGTGACGCAGATCGACACATACTTTATAGAGGACGGAGGACCACAGATGAGCAGATGAGCCCCAGCTTCCAGCAACATTTTTTCACAAAATTCAAAAATGGTCGCTGAACTTCGGCGGGAGGAGTTACGGCCCTGCCTTCATACGAAACTGATGAATACGCCGTTCGCACGGGAATAGAATGTGGGTCCTATTTCCCTGAGTTAGCATCCAAGCTTACGTCTTTATAATTATTAAAATGTATAAATTCATTCTTTAACTCCGGTCTGCATCGTGCAGACATGGGTGTAAAAGTCTCAATTTAGTTATTAAAATATGTAGTTATAAAGTAAATCTGGTTTTCTTTTGGGGCCTCCGGCTGCGGGAAATGTAATTAAAGAATAAACTGTTCTTGTTTTTAAAATAAATTTTATTTCCAAGTTTAATACAAAATACTTAAACATTTACTTGTTTGCGATGGCCACAGCTAGGTAAATCACATTTTATGAATATTTTCAGACTATTTTTTTGTTACAAAACTTCAACAGACATAAGTGATAAAAATGATAACATATTTTTAAAGTGAAACTTTTATTACATCGTCTCAAACTTTTTGGTCTGTGTAGCGCATGTCGCGTGACGGTCGGCTGCCGAGTAGGTATAAAGCAATGTTTGGAACCGTACGATAATTATCGTACAAATACGATAATTTTGTGCCTAAGTTTCACTTTTACCGTGGTTTCATAAAACCACACAACATTTTTTTAATTAACAGGCAATGTTAAAGATGAACACTAAAATGAAGGGTCGTGTTTTGTTTGTAAGAGGCTTTTTATGCATCAAATAGCCCGGAAAATAAAGTAGGTAGTCCTAAAAACAAAATAACTATCAAAATAAGAACAAAGTTTGTATGAATATCACAATCATTGTGTAATTACTTATTATAAATTGTACTTAATAATTATTGAGATCACATTATTATCACATAATTAAAGGATTTTATCAAAATAGGAAGAAACGTAATAATTCGTGGTTTCCGAACACACTCGCTATCCGAGTCGTGGCCATACGTATAGTGCCACAAACTTATCTGACCCGGTGACAGTGTCACTGATGTCGCTTTCTTTTATATAAACAAAATATTCCGTATGAAAAGTCTGTGAAAATGTGACATTTCAAAATGGCGGCACGTAGTTCCAGTTTTTGCCACCGGGTCAGATAAGTTTGTGGCACTGTAGCCAATTATTGACATTGATTTGTGACACAAATCAAAAAAACAATAAAATAAACTTTTTAAAATAATAATAATATTTATTATTAAATATAATATAATATTTATTTTTTTATTTTCTTGCCCACTCCTTTGCCTTTGGGCGTCGTCGTCGGTAGCTCCGGACGGCATGGCCGTTTGGCGGGACGGTCGTCTATAATTAGTACGGCTCTCTTCGCAGCCTGCAGCAGACCCGTCATATTCGAATCGCCGCTGCTGCATCTCGCGGGCTCGCCGCTGCCCTCGGCACTTCGCCCGGGCCCGCCGTAGTCAGCAGGGAGTGACTGCGATGGCACCCAGTCCCTGGGGTTTGTGCCTTCGTCATGTCTAACAAAAAGTTATAAATATGTAATAGGACCTATCGGTCCGAAAATTATATCTATGGCATTATTAACGTCAAAGAACTACTTATAATAAAAACACATTACAGCTAAACCTTTGTATTTGTAGTTAAAAAAAATATGAATACTTACAGAAATCCTTCACTTTCCATAATTTTTCAATCCCACAATGAATGCAACGGCTAAATTGAAAACGACAACATAGCATCTTTTTTGTTTATGGCCATTAAACAGGCTGTCATCAGACCATACTGCCTAGTTTTATTTGAAAATAATATTTATATCCTATAATTCTCAATATTGTAATTATTTTGCAAAATAATACAGTAGCTGATTTTTGATTGATTGAAGCTGTTTGGCTGCGCAATGGATCTTTTAGGAACGAAATTCGATCGATCGATCCTAATCTGTAATGTACGACAAAATTGGCACAGACCTCTGTAACCATGCCAAAAATACATTAAAAAATAAAGAGTCCTACCTCCTAGGCATACACCTCAACCAACATAATAAGGATCCTTCTTTGTAGAAGTACAATGAAGTATAGTACCTATTTAGTTCATAATTATCTAGTATCAGCTAAAGCTGTGTGAAGACTTGCAAGTCTTCACTTCATGATAGTATGTGTGATGGAAATTAGATTCAAAGGGCAATAAAATAAAAAAAAACTTGAGGAAAAGTTCATAGTTTATTGGGGGAGCCCTGATGAGTCGCTTGGACGAGAACGATCACCAGGGCTCCCCATAATCAACACGTTGTTGGAGCCATATTTGGTGGTGTTGCTGGTGCAGGCCGGGGTCGGTTCCTAAAAAAAAGAAATTATGATTTGTGCTATATCCTTGGTAGATCATGTATGTGCAGTCAATCAAATCCAATAATTTTACCAGGGAAGCCACATGTGCTGAAGAAATTATTGCGAAAATTCCTTGTCTCATCTATCTATCACTCTGAGACAGTATCAAAATGGACCTCGAAGAGATAGCACTACTGCTGTATGTACGTAGGAAAAGAGAGTTCAAGATAAAAAAGAAACAGTGGTGGGTTCATCCTTATAGAACAAATGTTGTTACTTAATATGATGTTATTATCTTGTCCTGCGAGGTTGCTGGTGTTTTACAAGTAACCCAGTAGATCCATAATTGGTTCTGAGTCCTGTGAATCATGTGTGTCGCTTGGAGAACTTACAAATGTCATTGTATTCATAGAGTTATGTGGAGAATTAGGACTACTTGTAATAGGTTTATTCTGATAATTCGTGTTTGTCCTATAACTAGGCCATGGATATTCAGTAGCAATCAATTGCCGTTGCGTCGAATAACCAGGATGATAGGTCTCATGACTCACCATCCTGCCACCTGGATTAATTTCTGAAGAATTCCGAAATGACCGATCAGCATAATCAAACGTCCTGTTACCAGAAAAACCTGACGCGTCGTTCAACAAAGTTAGCATCTTTATTCTGGTAGCCATTTTAACTTGAGGAGATTTTGCGGTCAGTGGCTCCAGAACTAGACTTAAAATTTTGTTTGGGGTTTGACTTCCCGCGCATAGCATGATTTGATGCTTTTTCATCTTTTTTTGCAACACTAACCCTGGAAATTAAATTTTATTACTTTTGTTAATTACAGGTACCTCGCCAGTGGATGTACGATGAGGGAATTGCATTATAACTTTCGTCTAGGACAAACAACATTAAGCACAATAATAAAATAATTTGTGCCGTAATTTGGAATAAGTTGCAAACATGTTTATCACTTCCGGCTACTGCAAATGACTGGATGGAAAATAGCAGATGGTTTCGAAAAACATGCCAACTTTCCACACTGCATCGGTAGTATCGATGGAGCACATAAGACTAATTCAACCTGCTGATTCTGCTTCGATGTATTATAACTATAAACACTTTTTTCATTGGTGTTGATGGCGGCATGTGACGATAATTATAATTTCATTTATATAGACGTCGGTGCTTATCACGTTATCTGCCGATAGTATAAATGACAAAAATTACAAAAATCTTTTTGATGGAAATATAAGCGTTAGGTCAAAATATGAACTTTGATATAAGATAGGGTTTGGGCAAACCAGCAATGGGGTTCCGTAGATATTAAAAAAAAACTAATGAGGTCGTATATGACCTACGTTTTGTACAACCTCAACCCATTTACTCTTCCAGAATTTGTACCTTTCTACTTCTTTAACATCTGCATCTGCTACATTGGCATCCGGCATAATGGCCATACGACCTGATCTGGTACCCGGTATGCGACCTTCTAAATACGCATTATGTACTCTTAAGATCATGCGATAGCGAGGAAACGTTTCAGGTTGAGGGACGCCTCTCCGTTCTACATGTTCTTGATTCAGCTTCAACTTCTGCCGCATTCCCCCTAGCATAACCGTAATAGTAATGCATTTCTGCGTAGCCAAAGAAGTAAACATGATCACTTACACGCAAACTATAGTTAAATCGCGAGTAAGTGGTAGATTTCGTCAGACTGAGCATGAAATTCAGCGCGTCACCAAAGCCTCTTATAGAAAGGGGAATCAGGGCGAGAAAAGAATCACGTACTTGATTATTTTTGACATACCATGGCACCGTGCAAAGATGTTTTGTCGTTGGTAAGTCTGTTGATTCATCAATATCCAACGAAAATTTAACATTACTTAAATCTTCACAAAGTTCTGCGAAACTCTCTGTGCCAATTATATTTTCCACGATAGACTGCACTCTTGGACGTGAGCATTTTAAACTTTTTGCAACTTTAGAGTCTGGACAAATCTGTACAACTAATTTAGTAAGATGATCAGTAATATTATATGGAAGATAGCATAATCCATATAATATTACTGATGATAGCTACAAACCCAGCAATCCGGATTTCACCTGAAATGAATGAAATTGTTGATTTAAGAATTCATAAAACAGACTCTATTTTACATTACTAACGGTGCGGCGCAAAGGATTTGATAACTTACTTACCATCTTTCACTTGATGTTTAAAGTTTAAACTGGTCTTTACTAACGAAGTCTGACAATTTTGGGTTGAACAGCTAAGCTCTTAACACTCTTCGTGAAGTTTAGAACTGGCATGTTTTTTGAGAGCGTCTTACCCCGAAGATATATTTATCTCCTTAATACGTGTGATTGAGATGGACTATGAGCAGGGTTCATAGCATGTTCATAGAGTAAAATAGTGTAGTGTTTGCTACAAATAATAAAGTATTAGTTTCTTTGTCGTAAAAGGGTATTTTCGAAATGGTAATGCGAAAGATTGTTGACGTGACGAAAGTGGAATTTTAATTATCTCAGAAAAAATATATAAATTTTATGTAGTTAATTATATCACTTGATAATCGAATTTTCGAAACTTTGAATTAAATCTTACTTTTTCGCGTAAATTCCTGAAATAATCGGTATTTTCTTGTACTAGTATACCATTTGTCTCTATCCTTAGCGCAATAAAAAGGTTTAATTGCGTTGTCGAGTTTATATACATTATCTTCATTTTCGTATCCATTTTTCTTTCTGGAGGTACTTTTTTTAATGAGCCTACCAAAGAAAACGTAAATAACCCGTCTTCGTCATCATTTTTATCCTCAAAATTTTCTCTCGTTCGATGCTCCTCTGTAGAGTTTCAAGGAATTTATCATCTTCGGGACACGTAGTGGCCTTTGTTCTCTTTTTTTACGCTGTACCATCTGTATATCTGGTTCAGAGTTCTCCGCAGGTTCTTCGTCAGCAACGTGTTCAGATACTTTTACAGCTACAACTTAACTGCTGCTATCCTAGCTATATTCTGTTTTGTTACTTTACCATTATCTAATGGTTTTATTGCACAAAGCAAAGGATGGCATGTAAATATATCTGGGAAATGTTCGGCACCAGGTGCAGCACTATATAGCGCATTTTGGTGAGAAACTACTTGCCTGTTGAGCTGCAAATGAATCTAAATTAATTCGTCCATATTTTTTTGTCCAAGAACTTTGAGATTTCGCGCGTTCTGCTAGCTGCATGATTTATTCGTTTGCCAGTGTCGTGGATCGGTCCAGTAGCTTTTGGCACCGAGGAGACCTGGGAACCAACCTCCTCAGTGTCGGTAACTTTGCGCAAGTTTTTGCCCCCCCTCCCCAGGAATACGTGGGGCAGCCTGAGTTGGACCCAGGGAGGGATTCTCCACTTTTGGTGGTACCCTCCTGGGGTAGTTTCTTTTCTAAACTTGCCTCCATCATCTCCTCCATTCCCCTCCAGTTTGCAGTAAGCCTGTCGGGTTAAAACCGCCAGCCGCTATCTAGAGCTGGGCCCTTTCGGATCCACAGCGGCCTCATCGGCCCCAACCCCAGTACTAGGTGATGCTGCGCACATACCATCACCTAGGAGTATTATTTAGCAGCCCTCCGGCCAGTGAGTCACTCGTTTAGCACCACTAGGGCAGACCTAATATAGTTAGGTGGTTAAAACCTACGGACGCGAGTGACGCCGCCAAACCATTTTCGGTATTTGTCTTTCATGCAATGGCTTTATAATTTTTAATCCTTTATATTTAGGATTATTGTTGTATAGTTCCACAATGTGTTCCCACTTGGCAACTTAAGTTTCTCCGTAAATTACGTATTGTAAATTTTTTGTCAGCAAGTTGTTTCGTGAACCTTTTAACATGTGTGGGACATCATACAACGGGATAACTACTTGTCCATCAACTGTAAAAACTTTCTCTCTAAAAACTTGGATGTTCTTCTCTATTCGCTTCTATAAGGCTATTAATTGTAGCAGTGTTTGAGGTGCCTTGTCGTTGTTGCAACTGTATGTGACAGTTGCAACAACGACAAATCCGATAGAATGAAGCTTTTTTTATTATAATTTTTATTGCTGCTGCTTTCGGTGTACTACTTGAGCAGAATGAATAATAAATTGGCTGCTTGTACTGCTGATTTTCACTAGCCTTCATTATTGGCACTTTTATTAATTTTTCAAACATTTTTTCATTAATGCCCGGTCTCAAAGCAGCTCTTGAAATCATTGTACTTAAGGTCATTGGGGAAGGCAGAATAAAAATCTTGCTGAGCCATTTGTAACATTTAGGTCCACGCTTATAAACATTAAGCGCCATTATTTTCTCCTCTTTAGAAACACCTCGGTCCTTTCTTTTGAAATAGTCGTTACTATGTCTTGAAGTAATTTTGTCTTAATCAAGTCGGCACTAATATTTAATCCCAAACTCTCTATACCCATAATCATTGGCTTGTATGTGTCCGGCAAGCCTGCAAGCATTAAAGTGCTTAGCCACTCATCATCAACCTTGAACTTAATGTTCCTAAGTTTATGGGCTGCTGACATTATTTTATTTATACAGGGTGTCCCACTATTGGTATACTAAGCGCGAAGAGACTTGTAGTTTTGCATACACTGATCACGTAAAAAATACTTAAACAACAAAATTACGTCAAAAATTTTTTGCTAAATTTTTCCTGAAAATCCATGTTTTCTTCTCTAGCTTCGCGCAGCCGGCATATACCGCTTCTCTAATGTGAGCATTTTGTCTATGAAAACATAATATTAAACGATAGCTCATGTGCTGCTGACAAAGTTGGGCGGGTTGCTTGTTATGGGTGTACACATAGAGTTTTAAGAATTCATCTACTTGAAAAAAAAATGCATCTGGAATTTTTTAAGTATTTTTTACGTACTTAGCGTATGCAAATCTATAACCTCCTTTGGGCTTAGTATACCAACAGTGGGACACCCTGTATAAGTTTCAACATTTTCGCTCGTTTCGGTCGTGTCTTTTAATAAACATACTTTTCTAGTCAATCCACTGTCTTCGAAAGAAATCGTCAACGAATAGAATTAATTTTGACTTAGCTTTTATAGCGATCAGGGCTCCATATACAAGCCTTGTAGCGTGTCCGGTTTGAAAATCATGTACATTCCGAAGAACAAACCCAAGCCGTCTAAAAGATTCCCTTGCCAACATTGCAACATGATCGTGAAATGTGAGCCCGCGATCAAATGTGACACCTAAAGGTAAAAAAAAACAAAAAAAGATACTATAATATAGTTATAGTGCTTCAATGACTTCGTACGTGACACAAATCATTGAAACAAGTTAAAAATTAAGCGGTACGGGCTTTAATATCAATGATAAGTGGGTCGCATCGCTTTTGTTAACAGAAAAATATTCCCCTATGATAATGGCGATTGAACATTGCGGCATACCATTGACATCAGACGCCATTAAAACTAAATTATTGGACATGGAAGAAAGCGGAAATGGCGAAGACAGTAGCGCTTCCAATTCCAGTGGAGCATTTGCGAGTGTTCATCTTACCGCGAACGAAGAATGGTTGTCAAATGTGTCGCGAGATGTTATGATCAAAGAAATTGTCGTGGCAAATAAAGATAAAATACCAGTAATATGTACTGGAAATGTGCAGATTACGACAAAGACGCATGCCTGTGAATACGATATTACCGTGGAAGGGGTATTATGCGTGCCGAAGTTGACTACAAATCTGTTGTCTGTAAAGTTATGTTCACCATTTAGATGTCAAGACTGCGTTCTTGAATGGTGATTTAGAGGAAACCATTTACATGAAAATGCCAGATTGTTATAATAGTAGTAGTTCAGATCATAAAGTATTGAAACTAATAACTTGAAACAGATTTTATCTAATAATTTCAGCATTAAGGACTTAGGTGAAGCTAAATTATAGCTATATTATAGCTATCACTTTTTCATATAGAGCAGAAGGTATCTTGGTTGACATACCGTTATCGAGTCCATCAGTTTTTTGCGACCCATTGTTATCGCAAAGATGCATGGACGGAGATAGTAAAAATGATGGCGAATTATCTGAATCTTCCACAAGACCAAATTAATACGGGTCCCGATTCCTCAAATGAAGTACATATAACGTAGATCTTGATCCAGAAATACGTCTTGCATTGGGGGACCCCATTGAAGACAGTCCTAAATATGGACCCAATATTCACAGCGATTTGGCACAGCGCTGGTTGCTAATATTAAAGAAAGGCTTGACCAAAGATGTTAAAGAAAACTTGTTGAAGGAACATCATATTCCAGGTAACTGCAAATTACTAAAATCACCCAGTTTAAACCCCGAGATAGCCGCTGCTGTCGCAGAAGCAGTTCGGAGTAGAGACAAAAAGATGGAAGTCAAGCAAAATCAATTAAGATTTGGTATTACTGCTATTTCAAAAGCTATGGAAACAAGAATTAATGATGGAAGTAAAATTACAGCTTTAAAACATCTTTCTGATGGTTTTCAAATTTTGACAGATCTACATTATACAGAAACACAATTTCGCACTAAATGTATTACTCCGTAATAAATCTATACTGAACATAATTCAAGAAGAGGAAAGAGACGAATTCTTATTTGGTAGTCAATTGTCGGTAAAGATAAAGGCTGCAAAAGCCATTGAAAAACAAGGCTGGCCACCTACTCCTTGATATGTCGTCGAGTAGGGGAGGGGGGGGGGAGCATACATGACGAGCAGGTTACATCCGAACAGACAATTTCGCCCTCAGGGTGCAGGTTTCCTCGGGGTGAAAACGTTTCACTTTTTTCTCAGTAGCACAAATTTGGCGGGGTTTCTTTTCTTCATATTTTTTTTGTTTTTATATCGGAGTATGTGCGGTATTTTTTCATATTTGTTCCTCCCATAAGATGTTCTAATTTCCCTATCTCGTAGAGGTCTTCAGTTTCTTGTAATATCTCTCGGTCAATTTTATCACTTAGGTAATTAGGCAGGCCTGCGGCTATAAGGTCTATAAGAGTACCAGTATCAATCGTCTTCTTCACCTCTAATAACAATTTTTCTTTTTTTAATGCGTACTCAAGCAATGAACCCGTTTGGTACTTAAATCCAAGAGCATATCTGATTGGTGACCAACCTTTGTTTCCAAATGTTTCACAAAAGTTTTTTTCCCATTTAATCCACTCTGATTCTATTGTTCATTTTATTAACATACGTACCAATTCACACTAGGATATTCTAAAAACTGTTTTTTTTTTTCAATTTCAATTTTTTTTTCTGTCTTCTTTAATATGAAAGCGTTCGCATTCTTTGTTGAAATCCGGAAAATGCGTGAAAATGTCCGGAAAAATCGTGGAAATGCCTGGAAAATCCTTGGAAAATGCCTGGGTAATGTCCGGAAAATATCCGGAAAATGCGTGGAAATGTCCGGAAAAACGTGGAAAATGTCACTTCAAATTTGCGAAGTAATTAAAGCAGAAAACCAAAAAAACAAAAAAAAAAGGTAAATCTTTCATATTAATGGGATATTCATATTTCATACTTAATGTATGGGAGGGTTTAAAGATATTTTTTTTGATATTTCTCGATTTATTTTAAAAAATTTATTACGGCCATTTTACTCATTAGGTTAAGTTCTTTCGATATCAATTTAAAGTTTTTTGTTATCTGTAATACTTACGGAAAAATCGCCTGTGCACACTTAACGATTACACCCTGTATACCTATAATTTATTAAGCATACCTTTTTGAGTTTTCTCTCCACTTCTTACGTTGTTCTTTTATAGTACGAGGCGTACTTTTCGAACTATTACTCTCTGATTTCTTCTTTAAATAAAGTTGTCTTCTTTTTTCTTTTTCCAAAGCCAATAACTCTGGATCATTCTTAATTTCAGCGTAGCGTCGCCTTTGACATAATCTTTGTTTGGCCAACCGTTCCTCTTGTCGCTTTTTTGACTTAGGGTTTGGAGCCATTGTTAATGTTTAAAATAAAAGCTTTTTGCTTTAATTAATACTTTTCTTAAAATTAAGTTTCATGGTAGTAAATATAATCAATAACTTTGTGTTAAAAATATTGCTTTGATTGCCTTAACCTGCAATAAAAATAATTACTAGTTAATTAATAACTCTGATACAATTATTTTTCCAAAATATTGCAAAAAAACTCAATAATCTAGGTACTTGAATATTATTTTATATACGATATATTCCTCTAATCATCAAATAATTCTTAAAAGTAATACTTAAAATATATATTATATATTATATACACTACAGTCTAGACATAAAAATTGATATGGTTAGGTGTGGTAAAAGGGACGCATGGGGAAAGAGGGACAAAGGAAGAGAAAACCAATGCGTTTATTGAAATATAATTTACGTAAATAGAAAAAAATAGATATAAAACTATTTCTATCGATGGTAGGTGTTTTATATTATTTTAAATAGGTAAATGTTTACTACTTCTCATACACTAAGTTACTACTTTTCAAAAATGTATCAAGTAGCTACCTAATTGTAATTGCAGAGATTAAATAAAATATATGTGCCTGTTGTCTATTAATATAGCTCCTTCTTCAAGAAGTATGTCATTCATTAAACTCAACAAACGCCCTTCAT
Organism: Colias philodice; assembly: GCF_061535455.1. NCBI lineage: Eukaryota > Metazoa > Arthropoda > Insecta > Lepidoptera > Pieridae > Colias > Colias philodice. Next base: position 3,999,082 of record NC_143114.1, on the reverse strand, counting down.
TTATTATATACGCAATGTTGTAAGCGGTGACATTATTGTCTTGATAGGAATTAAATATTTTATGATTAAGACTATCTAATAAAAGTACTATCTTCGCACAAAGCCTTGGTTTGTGCGAAGATAGCACTTTTTTTAATTTATAATAATTTTTAAGTGTTAAATTCCATAACTAACTAAAACCATACCTTAAAAATTCAAGATACAAACTAAGTAGCATCATATTTCATTCACTCATAATTAATTCTATCTAATTCGAAGCACAGTTACACACGCTACGATAGCATTCTGCTGACGCTTCATAGCGTATCGCATGTCGACTGGACTTCCACGAACTGTGTTTATTACATTTTTAAACACGATATATTTAAAATATTAGAGACAAGGTTTTCTTACGCACATTTTTTTGAGTATATAATATTATTTAACTGTAAATTCAACACAGCATACAGACCTTCCATATCATCATTTCCACATCCCGAACTGCGGAAGCCACTCTGGCCTGGCATTAGATATTCCTCATCTAAAACAAGTGTTTTATTAAAATGGTTATTAATAAAAAGTAAAAACACGTTTTAGACCAAATACAAATTAAAAAAAAAATAGATTTTGATAGAAAACCAATAATCCATACTAATATTATTTCAAAAATATTTAACGGTGCATTTACATCAAACGAGCGAATGCTCATTCTAAACCCACTCTGTCAAATTATTTTAGTGTAAACAGGCGTAGAGCATTCTTTCGTGTTCTTAGTGCGTTCGAAAAGATTCTATGCAATGTTCTAATAACAACACTGAATACGAGTTTTCGTTTACACTAAAAGATCACGAAAGAATGCCCTTGCTCTAGCTCTAGCTCTATGTTGGTTTGATGTGAATGCACCGTAAGGCGAATCTAACGACACTAAAGTTAAAACTTAATATCCATCGAGCCGTTTTACACTGGAGAGCATGACAAAAACACATATCTGAATAATGTCCAATAAAAAGTACCTTCGAAATATGATTGCAAAGTTGGTGGCTTATCAGTTGGTTTCTAACTTTCTAATAATATGAAAAACAAACATAAAAGGTACCTAGGTAAAGCAAGTTTATTTAGTTTTTAGACTAGAAGTAGGTTGGTACTCACTTTTAATAAGCATTCTTATAATTTCAGCTGTCTGGTTTGGTTCGATACAAAATAACGCCTTTTCTAAGGAATCCATGCAGGTGGCGCAAATCCTAAAGATGTTTTTAAAATCATTTGATACCTGAAAAAAAATAAGAGAAAATTATGATGAGGCTTCAAAAACAATGCATTTAAAATTTCGTTGAACCTTATTAAAATCGAAACAATCATTTGCGCGTGAATTTCGTCATTTTTTGAATAGGTCGCATTTGTTAGTGCTAATGCAATTTATGCAATGTTTATATATTTTTTTCGTTCTCCATTGCCGACCGACTGAATTTTCCAATGTCGACGGTATTTCAAATTTGGAGCGCTTTTCAATTGTTTAAAAAAAATGGTCTTGACCACGTCTTGACTCTTGACCAACCAGTACATCACAAAATATGATTTGCAATGACAAAAATACAATTAATAGATCTTAAAATTGAGGTTAAGCATTATAAAACTTTGTAGAGAACTGTAGAGGGGTTGTTAACTCAAAGACATTTCAGATTGTAATGATTTTATTTGTACACAGTTCCCGTATTTATACAAAAAATCGACCAAAAACAAAACTAATCAGAATTCTAATTTTGAGATTGAAATTTAGAATGCGCTCTGATTAAGAAAAAGAATGCGCCGGCTTGTACACAATATGATATATATATATATATACTCTATGCATGTCTCCCATAGTGTCCCCCCTCAAGCGAAGCGAACATTTTTCTTGACGACGCGTCCACTTCTTGTAGTGTATGGATTTACCTCTTTTCGACATGATTTTAATCAAAATTCACTGGAAAACGTTAGAACAAACAAAGCTGTATCGACACGAAATCAAGTTTGACGTTTGACAGACGGCTGGATTGGGTTGCCGTGGTTGCCATGTAAAAATCATATCGTTAGTTCCATTTTACGCCACGCCTATTCTCTTTTCACACAGACTATAGCTCTATGTTGGTTTGATGCAAATGCACCGTAAGGCGAATCTAACGACACTAAAGTTAAAACTTAATATCCATCGAGCCGTTTTACACTGGAGAGCATGGCAAAAACACATATCTGAATAATGTCCAATGAAAAGTACCTTCGAAATATGATTGCAAAGTTGGTGGCTTATCAGTTGGTTTCTAACTTTCTAATAATATGAAAAACAAACATAAAAGGTACCTAGGTAAAGCAAGTTTATTTAGTTTTTAGACTAGAAGTAGGTTGGTACTCACTTTTAATAAGCATTCTTATAATTTCAGCTGTCTGGTTTGGTTCGATACAAAATAACGCCTTTTCTAAGGAATCCATGCAGGTGGCGCAAATCCTAAAGATGTTTTTAAAATCATTTGATACCTGAAAAAAAATAAGAGAAAATTATGATGAGGCTTCAAAAACAATGCATTTAAAATTTCGTTGAACAACCTTATTAAAATCGAAACAAGCATTTGCGCGTGAATTTCGTCTAGATTTCATAATTTCAGCTAGATTTTCACCTGTGTGTGAAGTTGGAACATCACATGTAGTATTATATACATAGCTTTTTATAATGCTTTGGTCAAAAAAATGTATTGTTAGGCTGCCTGTCCACCGGAGCGGAGCGAGGCAGCGGAGCGGAGAAACGGAGTAATGCGGAGCGGAGTTGCGTACTGTGTCTGTCCACCGGAGAGGAGCGAGGCTGCGGAGCAGAGCGAGAAAGTAATGCGGAGCGGAGTTGCCACTGTGTTTTTCAATATGCGGAGCTAGGCCGCGAGTACGCGACGAGTCATTTCGAGCTCCCGGCGGCGGGCGATTGGTTTAGTTCTACGCGAAATGTCAGTGACAGCAGACATGTTATCGAAAAAGTTAATACGTTATTACCTTACATTGCTTGAGGAAGAAGAGTTGGAGTCAGAAGAAACCGAATTACTTACCGTATACTATTTGAACAATTCTATAAGGAAACATAGATTTTGGTTAAGAAATCATATCAAACATCGTTCAGAACACAGTGAATATTTTACTTTTTTCCAAACTGCTGATGAAGAAACTTTCGAAAAATCTTATAGAGTTTCAAGATGTACTTTTCATGAACTTCACTCCCTGATTGAACCATATATTCGGAAACAAGACACAAATTACAGAAATTCAATCAGTAGCTGTGAAAGATTAGCAGTGTGTTTAAAGTAAGTACACATTTTGAAATCAAAGTAACTTTTATTTTTGCATACAGTCGATGCCATGTTATATTAATTTAAAAATCATAATCTGTCTCAAAGTTGTCCGCATTTTCATTGGGTCCTGTTTGCTCTGCTGCAGATGTTTCAATATCCTGGGTTGTTTGAATTTGTGAAGCGCTAGGAGTATTAATACTAGTGTTAATATCATTTGGAGCACTAGGAGTATCGATATCGATACTAGTATTGATATTATCTGTTGTAGGTGTTGATGAGGCTGTAGAATAACCATAATTATTCGGAGAATACCAACTATGTTGAGGATTACTTTCTTCTGCTGATATTACCGCATTAAAGCAGGTTTTTTTAATTTGTAGTTGTAAATAATACGGCAGCTTTTTCGCCGATGCAGCCAAATTTAAAAAAAAATAAGTCTATTTCATCGTACTTATCACTAGCTGACATCATGTTTTTAACTTCTATCCGTTCTTGTTCCAACAGTTCGCGGCGTTTTTGATTTTTTTTCAAAAGATCTAGAATTTCATCGTTCTTTCTTTTTTTGGATGTGGATGGGAGAGGCCCAGAAGCTGTTGAATCATTAGGAACATCGACAGAAGGAAGATTATTTGAATTTGATGGCAACAAATTGCATGATTCCCGTGAACTCTCATCAATGGTATTTGGCGGATTTGAAGTTTCGCTTACTGAGTCATCCAAGGGCGCAAAATTTGATGACCGGTCTCTGTTACACATGTAAGGCAATAAGAATGACATGGCTTTCTGATATTTCCATTCTTTTCGTTGTTTTCTAGCCTGTCCACTCCTTGTTGCATTTTGTCTTTTTAAGGCATCTCGATGATTATCTCTCAGTTGTTTCCATCGCGACTTGGCAGTTTTAACTGAAACAATCAACAAACACAAAAAATTATTCCATGGTCTATTTATAAAAAAATATTACTTTTATTTTTCAGGTATTTAGCAACCGGCCACTCATTTACAACGATTTTTTTTTTTTTTTTTTACCTAAAATAATGAACCTAAGGTATCATTATTGAAAATTACGATCTAGCCCTTTACTATAGGCTAATGAGTAATATAAATCTAACTTAATTTGCTAGGTATAGTATGTCTAAGAATGTGTCCATTAACACTTTTCTTAATGTCTCTATTTAAGGCGAAGACACTTTGTTCATGTGTTCTTTATGAATAGCACTATATTACACTGACACTTCACTAAACTAACTCAAAGGGTTTTGTCCTTTTTAGTCTTCTCACTATGTCCGTGTTGTCAAGGAGCTGGATAGCCTCGACGTTCACATGATGGTGAAGTCTGCGTTCGTGAGCTTCGGCGTTTTTTTTAATTATGTCCATGACGAGATCTACTTTAAGGTCCCGATGTAGGTCGTCATTTCTTATGTACCAGGGAGCATTCTCGATCTCTCTCAGCACTTTATTTTGGAATCGTTGTATGATAGTGATATTACTTTGTTTGGTACAGCCCCAAAGCTGACTACCATAAGTCCACAAAGGCATAAGGACTTATTTATACAAGAGTAATTTGTTTTGCTTTGAAAGTGTTGAATGCTTGCCAATTAGCCAGTAGATACATAGCCTTATAGCGAAGCCTTATAGCGAAGCTCTAGCTCCTCGCGTTTCTTTTTGACATGAGCCTTCCAGCGAAGCTTTGCGTCTAGAGTCATACCCAGGTATTTCGCTGTATTTTGATAAGGTATTACATGATTATTTATGTATACCGGATGATAATTTGGCTTTTTGTTTGTGAAGTCTATGTGAATAGATTTAGACTCATTGAGTTTTACTCTCCATTTTTTCGTCCAGTCAAAGATCGTATTAACAGCTGTCTGAACTTTTTCTACTGCTTTTTCATGAGTGTCACCTGTAGCCATTATAGCTGTGTCATCCGCAAATGTTGCAATGGTGTTGTTCTCTAACTCAGGAATATCGCAAGTGTACAACAAGTACAGAATAGGACCCAGGACACTTCCTTGCGGTACTCCAGCATTTATAGGCTTAAGCTCTGAATATGCATCATCTTGTCTTACTCTAAACATACGTTGTGATAAGTAAGACTCTAAGATGTCAGCAAACTGTTTTGGGAGCATATTTCTTAGTTAAATTTACAACGATGGGAGAAAATTTTAGAATTGGATTAAAAAGTGTATCAAGAATTATTGATGAGGTTTGTGATGCTTTATGGAATGTATTGCAACCTCTTGTCATGCCGCAACCAACAGAAAACGACTGGAAAGAAATAGCAAAAGATTTTGATGAACTATGGCAATTTAAAAATTGTACAGGTGCTCTTGATGGCAAGCACGTATATATCACGGCTCCCTCGAAAACTGGGTCCTCGTTTTTCAACTACAAAAAGAGATTTTCTGTAGTATTGATGTGTTTAGCTGATGCCAGAAGGAAAATCAGAATGGTTGATGTGGGATCTATGGGAAGATTTTCTGATGCAGGAATTTTTGATAACAGCATTTTCGGAAAGAGTCTAAAAGAGAAGAGATTGAATTTACCTGAGCCGGTACCATTGTATCAAGGTGGTGCAAAAATGCCGTTCATATTTATAGGAGACGAAGCTTTTCCATTAATGGAAAATTTTATGAGGCCATACCCACGTGATGGACTAAACGCAGAAAGAAAAATATTTAATTACCGATTATCAAGAGCACGTCGCATTGTTGAGGCAACTTTCGGTGTATTGACGAGAAAGTGGTACGTGTATCATAAAGATTTCGAATGCAAAATAGAAACAGTTGACAAGGTAATAAAAGCAACATGTGTTTTGCACAATTATTTAATTCAAAGACAACCTGATTATATAAACAATATTGAAAATAACATGGAGCAAACATTATTATCAGTTGGTGATATTACACAAACACAACATTCTATTAATGATGGTTTTCAAGTTCGCGAAATGTATTGTTCATACTTCAATAATCAGGGGAAGGTTCCATGGCAAGATACTCGAATTTTGAAAAGAATCTATAGTCAGTGATGTGTGACAGATTTGGATAGTTTGGCCAGCCGCGGACATTATTTAGGTATTATTTTGTTAAATAAAAAAAAGATATCAATATGTACCTACTAGAGGGTATTATAGAATAAAGATACATAATATTATTTACCATCCGATATGTTTGTTTCAATGATTATTTGGTCCCACGCAGCATCTTTTGTTTCGTTGCATTTGTAAAATTCTGAAGATGTGTTCCAAATGCACGGAAACTTTTTCACACTTTCAATAAGTTTTTCATCCATTGTGTTCACTGCGTCGGTCACATACGCACTGGTCGGACTACGGCGGCAAACTGCGGGCGCAACTGGCGCCCGCGCCTGCACTCGCTTCCCCGCTCCGCTTCCCCGCTCCGTTTCTCCGCTCCGCTGCCTTGCATCCCCGGTCCGCTTACCGGTTTTGTATGAATTTTTAAACTATTTCGCAACTCCCTGAAGTGTGATTCTGTAAGACTTCATTCTAAACTTCGAATCTGAATCCGCTGTGAGTTTCTTGATTGGCATTCTTAAAACTCGGTTGATAATTCGAATCTACACTAGCGCTACTCTTGCGAGCGTGTTTGCGAGTTGAACTATATTGAACTCGAGATTTTGACAGATAAAGTATGAGATGACATAAAAAGTGGCATTCTTTAAGGTAATTCCACCGTGAGCTCGACGCTCACTTCGCACTCAAACCCGGTTCAAAGTGTCAAATTATAAGTATTAGACCGGGAGATACTGACACAAAATTTCGAGTCATTTGTAACAAGATGGCGGTTCTACAGGGTTCTTAGTACGCAATGACAAAAAGAAAAATGATGGTGTGAACGCTGGTACCGGCGGCTTAGTCGCGTGGGCGTTAGTCGAACTCGTCGGAAAATAGCGAAAGTCAAACGATTTGTAACAGTATGGCACTTATTTTTCCTGGAAGTTTGAGGATCAAAGAATATAAATACAAAATTTCAAAGATCTAGGTGTTGGAAATCTTCACTTATATAAATTCATACTAAATTAATTTTTCAAGTATGACAGCACTTTTTCCCCCTACTAGAAGTATGGCAAATATAATAATGGTCACATTTTATCAAATACTCTCCAAAAATCCAAATGCAATACTGGTACAAAAAGTTTGGCGAAATAATTTTTTTTTGCAGATTTTCGGCGGTATGGCGACCATTTGGAATCGTCCGAAAAGTATGGCATGGCGATTTTCGTAAATGGCTGCACGACGATGGTTACCTGTGCAAAAGTTAGCCTGGTACAAATGGTTGAATAATTGTTTTATTTAAATCAACATATTCGCGTCGGTATGGCGGGCTGTAAGTCACACCGGAAAAGTATGGCATGACACTACCGCCTACTTCTTTTTTATGGGCTATCGGTAAATACTAAAATTTTTGTGTTACAAATCGTTTGACTTTCGCTATTTTTCCGACGAGTTCGGCTAACGCCTACGCGACTAAACCACTGATACCAGCGATCACACCATCATTTTTCTTTTTATCATTGCGTACTAAGACCCCTGTAGAACCGCCATCCTGTTACAAATGACTCGAAATTTTGTGTCAGTATCTCCCGGTCTATATCTATTTTACGAGTGAAAATAGAAGAAATCATAGTTAGATAGTGTTTATATAAAGTTTTTAAAGTGAATAAGTGCCTACCTAATTAAGCGATAACGATGGCAAGAATGTTTTTGTATAAATCTATATTAGAAGAAGCTCACGCTTTGGATAAACTAGAAAAGCGTCGACAATCTACCAAAATTCGAAGTTTATCTTTATTAACCCGAGATGACGACTATGTGAGCGTGTATAGATTGTCAAAGGAGTTAATTGACCAACTGGAGTATGAGTTACTGCCTCTGATAAAGCCCACAAAACGTCTAGGAAAAGGACTTTCAATTCGTGTAAAAGTAAGTTTATTTTACTAAGTACCTATAAAGTTAATTTTGTAAGTATTTACACAGTTTATAGCGGAAAGATTTGTAACCAAGCATACCATACCTAATTTAAGAAAAACACTTCATATTAAGGAGTATTTTATTCCCTTTGTGGATTCCCCGCTAGCTGTACTCATATATATGTTTTCATGTTAGTCTAAGGTACCTATAGTTATAATATTGGTATTCTATTCAGCATGAAAATAACCAAATTGGTCCCTTTGTTGTTTTGACTAGATCCAGGTAAAGTAGGTATTTATTTTTTTATTGATTTATTGTTTCAGATATTATGCACCTTGTCATTCTTGGCTAATGGCAGTTATCAGAAAATTATTAAAGAAAACATAAGAACCTATTTATCGCAACCATCAGCATCTCGTTGCATAAATGAAGTAGTGGAAGCTCTGAATAATCCGGCCATAGTAAGAAAATATATAAGGTTTCCTCAAAATATACAAGAAAGACAAATGTTAAAAGAAAGGTTAGTAGGTATAATATATTATAATTAAAGTGACCCTTTGATTTTTTTACATTTTTACAAATTACAGGTTCTACAAAAAGTTTGGCTTTCCAGCAGCTCTTGGGTGTATTGATGGCACTCTGGTGGCAATGAAAAAACCAGCAGAGAATGAAGAACGTTTCTACTGCCGCAAAGGCTACCATGCAAGAAATGTGCAATTGGTAAAATGGATTTCAATGTTGTAATCAATTATCATTAGGTATTCAATTATCTTTATTATATTTTTTTTTTCAGATTACAGATGCAGATTTAAATATTTTAAATGTGGATCCAACTTATGGTGGAGCTACTCATGATAGCTTCATTTTTAATTATGGTGTTATAAAAGAACACTTAGAGACATTAACAAATGCTGGTGAAGAAGTTGTTTTGCTCGGTAAGTTAATCCCTCCCTGCCCCTACTTCAGAATATAAGCCTAATTACTAGGTATAAAAACTACATAGTTATGTTTTTTTTCAGGTGATTCAGGATATGCTCAGCGCGCCTTCCTTATGACACCAATTAGTGGCGCTGAAGATAATTCCCCAGAAGCTTATTATAATGAGCGTCATTTAACTGCTCGTAATTCAGTAGAGAGAACAATAGGCCTCCTAAAAGGACGATTTAGGTGCTTATTAGTGCACAGAGTGCTCAACTATCATCCAGACGTAGTTGCAAAAATAGTTATCGCATGTTGTGTTTTGCACAACATGTGCAATCGCGCAGGAATGCCGGCATTCACAATTTCGGAAGAAGAGCGACTAGAAGAGCTTCAAACAATTGCTGAAGTTCAAAGGAGGCAAACTAGGGATTTGCCATCTAACACCGATTTAGCTCTAGGGCAATTACATAGGCGAAACATAGTGAATAGGCTTTGGCGTTCACGTCATAATTAATTTGATCCTGGCAGCTCAGCAGCAGCACTTATTTGTAATCTTTAACTTCTTCTATCCACGTGTTAGGATATGATTCATCTATTTTATTCCTGATAGTTTTTTTATTTTATTGTGTTCGTTTTGCCTTAGCTAAGCTTTTACTCTCTTTGTTCAGATTTGTTAGTTTGTAAGACAATATAGAAGTAACCCAGCTTTATAGCTTTCTTTTTATACAGATTTTTCCATACTCCTTGTTTGTGAATGTGAGAACATAGTAGGTCGTGTGTTTATATATATTTCTTCTTTTGTAGTGCTAATTTTCGTAAGGACTTTCCCCTTATTACCAGACCTACGTTTTTCTCACATATCTAAGTACCTATTCAAAATTTGTAACAATCAGTTTGTAAAACTATACCATATTTTAAAAGAGTAACCATGGAGTTTCTTGCCGGTTCTTCTCCATGGAATCGACCAACCCGAACCGAGCACCTAAGTGAAATAAAAATATTCGATTTTGATTTTGGTGTTGTTTATTGTATGTATTCTGTGGTGTGTGAGGCGGGTCTTTCAATAAAACTGCGCTAGTATTCGTTTAAAGTGTTTAATTTAAATATTAAAAAAACTTACAGAACTTAAAGTAAGATTTTTAGTTTTTAAAAAACTAAAAATCTTACTTTAAAAACTAAAAATCATACTTTAAAAACTAAAAATCTTACTTTAAAAACTAAAAATCTTACTTTAAAAACTAAAAATCTTACTTTAAAAACTAAAACACGACTCATACTGCTACACCCTATCTCTATTTTTGGCCTCTGCCAATGCTTGCAGCCCTTTCCCGACTGCAGCCACAGCTTCAGCTAAAATTTTATCCCTCTCTGCACTCCTCTCCAGAAAGGACTGTAAGATCTGTGAATTTAATCTTTGTAACTCCAGCTGCTGTTCTTCCACCCTCAGGAATCTCTCGGTGGTGGTGGAGAATTCCGTTCGCCGTTGTGATGGTGGAGGAGCAGCAACTGAAGACGTGTGACGTGATGCTGAAAAGAGAACACCTATTAGTACACGCGTTAATAAAAACTCATAAATAAATAGCAGCTTTTCGTTGTCATTTGTTTCAAAAGTGAAGTTTTGATAGTTTGTACTTACACACAGAACCACCTCGACTACCACGAACTGTCCTAGGGCGGCGAGAAGGTGAAGCAACTGAAGCTGCGTGACGAGAAGCTAAAAAGATAAATATTTACATAACTTACATGAAGGTTCTTTAAGTCGTCACTTCTATGATTTACTTTATTCAGCTTGCTTGATATTATATCGATTAATGACCATCATAGACAACTACCAATAGTAAAAAAACCTTATTACTTAATTTTCTAAACATGAAATCTTTTGTGAGCAGAATGACCATTATTTATTTTACCTAAGCCAAAACTTATTTTTGTCGCTTAATCTAAGTAATTTATAAATTAAGTAGAAAATAAAAAAGAAAATTTTAGTATGGAAAATGCATACTTCTTTAAAATTCTCCATCTAATGGTAATGAAAGTTGTTTATAATTTATTGTTATTTAATGCATTTCTAAACTTACCGGAAATGGCTGTATGCCTAAATGTGCATCTCCTGTAGAAAAGCTTTCACCACCACATAAAGCAACAATTCTTTCTTCAAGCTCTGATAGTTCCACTTCATCCTCCATCCCACCACCAGTCCTACGCCTAGCAGCAGAACGTGCTGCTACTTTTTTTTTATGGCGCTTTTTTTGTCAGACCAATACTATAATCAGACATTTATTTAAAGAAATTATAAAAAATTGCTGTTATTAAATACACATGTATTTTTTAAACTACATTAAAATCTCCATTTCCTTATTATTCAAAGTCAAGTATTGAGTAAAATTACGTAAAATTAAAATAAGATATTTATGAAATCAAGGAACAAACTTGAAACCAAGATTATCGCATATTTTAAGTGGTTTGCTTTATGGAATGTTAAGTGGTTCTAACATGTAAAAAAAGCACTGCTAACCTTGGTCCACTGTTTGTAGGTTTTGATGGTGCCACCTATACTATTGAGGCGCACGGCTAGTTCCTCCCACTGGCGTCGACTTCGCTCTCTGGCATTTTGAGTTCTCAAGAAACCCTTCGCCATGCCAGGGTTTCTTTCCATAAACTCTATCAGAGTTTCAACCTGAGCCGACGATGGGTGAGAGGAACGTGTTTCATTTGGACTGAAACATTATTGTTGGATTAGAAAACAAAATAAACATTTCTTTAATTAATATCATTTTTGAACTTTACAACAAGAAATATAAACTTACTTCATGATTATTTCACAATAATTAACGGCACTGAACGATAAAAAAACAAACAAAATGCAAACAAAACAATGCAAGGACGAGATGAAAATATTGTCCACAGATTAATAATGATGTTGGCTGTCAGTAATTTTGGTAAGCATAGATTATATTCACGACACGAATTTAGAGTTTTCTGTTTATTTTTTACTTATTAGCTGCCTCAAATTCCTTAAAATAATAGATTGTAATTTAAACATCATATTTAGCTAAAATTCTGTGTCAAAAACTGATAAAATAAAAAACCGATAAATGTCGAATTACATTTTGTTGAGTGTGGTAGTCACTAGTACAGTATTGGTCGCTTTGGAGCTCACTTCACTTCGCAAGTGATTAGGTGATGCTTACAGAATGCAAAATCAAGGTCATTTTGAACCTTATGCGAAGTGAGAGTGAATAGCGACGTGATATGCGAGTTGTTGTCTGAATTTTACAGAATCGACGTGCTGTCCACTAAAGAGGTGCGGAGATTTTGTGCAGTCCTATTGGTTAATATTTCTCCGTTTCTCCGCTCCGCTGCCTCGCTCCGCTCCGGTGGACAGGCAGCCTTACAACATTACTTGAACGAAATACTTAATATAATAAATTGCACTTACCGTCAGATAATTGAGTTTCTTTCAAAACGTTCTCCCAAGCTGCATCTTTGACGTCAGTAAGTTTATAGGTATCTATTGATGTGTTCCATAGACATGGATATTTTTTTACTGATTCAATAAATTGTTCATCCATTACGTTTTATTTAAATTAACTAATTGTTTACGTTGAAAAATACAAACTGCACAAATTATTCACGATAAAAGCGTGTGCTCGCGCGCACGGTACTAGCAAGATGGCCGGCCGGCGCGCGCGCGGGGTTCTGCGGGTTGCTAGCGGGCGAGAGGGGGGAGGGTGACATCGCTCACTGCACGCCGCTCACATCTCTCGTCTCCACTGCGCGTCGTCCGCGCACAGCTCACATCTCCGCTTCCATCGCGACATACAAATATTACACATCTCCGCACAGCGATCTCCACTGAAGCTGAGCGGAGAGGAGACGTGTCAATAACTCAATTCTATTGGTTGTTTAAAAAACATCTCCTCTCCGCTCGTCTCGTCTCCGCTTTGGTGGAGTCCCGGCCTCAGGACAATAGGTTGCCACTTTTTTAGCCTTGTTTTTGGCAATTCTTGATCCAAACGTAGAGACACAGTTTTTGTAGCATTCTACACAGTAGCGCCTGGATTGCCTTACATTGCCTTCCTTTGCTTTTAGGCTATGTTTCAGTCTTTTAGGTCTCTTAGGAATAGATTCATTTTCGGTTTCGTCTTTACCAGAGTTTACTAAATATTCGACTAATTGACGTCGGAATTCTACAATTCCTAGTCGACTTGTATTTTCGCAAAACATGATCCAGGCATTTACCACAGCCGTATTTAAAATTAATTCGATGCCTAATTTCTTATACCATTTTATGGTTTTTCTTAATGGCGATGAGTACGCGCTCATCTGATCGCTCATGTCTACTGACCCTTTTGCTTTATTATACGCTAAAACCATCTTCGGTTTTCGAACCACTTCCTTTTTTATGCACACTAGCAAATCCTTTAGAGTGTTTAGTGGAGAGCATGAACACACTTCGTTTATCCTTCCAATGCAACACTGTTATACCACGTTCGTTTTCCATTGCTACACATTCACCCGGCTTGAGGTTTGCATCAATAACTTGTTTGGGCAGGCCCTTTCTATTTTTTCGCAGTGTGCCTACTAAATGAGTATACCTATCTAGAAGTTCATTTGCTAAATCCAAACTCGTATACCAGTTATCCGTAGCTACGGTGTGCCCCAAATCAAGTATTTCTTTACAGAGTGACATTACAACGTTTTTAGGCGTTGTATTCAGCTGTTCGTGGTTTTTACCAGCGTAAAGTTCTAATTTACAGGTATAACCTGGTGTTGTACACAGTTTAAATAGCTTCATTCCGTATTTGTGCCGCTTGCTCTTATTGTATTGCCTAAAGTTTAATCGCCCGCGGTAAGGCACTTGACTTTCGTCAACACAAACTTCTTTAGGCGAATAGTACCGTTGAAATGAGTTATTTAACGTATCTATCAGACTGCGTATTTTATAGATTTTATCGCTGGTATCTGCAGTTTCGTTGTCAACGAAATGCAGATTCTGTAACAACAGTTCGAATCTATTACGACTCATGATCGAAGGTGCAAAAGTTTGTTTGAAAACTCTGTCTGTGCTCCAGTATAGACTTATTTTTGGGAGTTTGATTAGTCCCATGTACATAATAAGTCCAAAAAGAGTCTTGACTTCATCTTTGTTTGTTGGCTTCCAACTTTTCAAACGCGATGACGGCTTTGTGCTTTCTCGTCGCTCAGCATACAAATTGGTTTGCACTGCTATTTCCTCAAAAATTTCGTCAGAGACTAATAATGAAAAATAGGCTCCTGGGTCTGCATTTCGAAGTTCTTTATCGTACGGTTTCTTGATACCTAGAACAAATCAGTTCTTTGGTTATAAAAGGACATATTATAGACTAGCTTTTATACACATACATCCATCCTATATATTAGTAGGACAGTAGACTATTTAAAAAATGTAAAAATATTATTGACTTTTGAGCTTTAACCACAGAAAACATACAGATGAATTGAGAACCTCCTTCTTTTTTTAAGTCGGTTAGTGAATAAAACACATAAATTTATTGCACATAAAAGATATACCTATATTAATATTATTATAAATACCTGTTGGCTCCGTAAATGCAATCACTGCTGGTTGGAGTCCTCTTGGTTCTCTCCATTTTTGTCGCCTAAACAGACTTCTGGAATCAATTTTTATAGTTGTTGTTTAGAGATTCTTAAGTGATACATTATGCTGGTGTAGCTGTCTCCCGTCGCTAAAAAGCGTAAAGTCGCACCTAATCTCATGTCAGGAGGAATCACATCGTTCCTCCATGTTGTTTTCTTCTCTATATCTGGTAAAATCATAGTTAATAGTTCTTGAAAATCGCTTTCTGAACATCTAAAAAAATTTTTTATACCGAACCTATCATCAATTTTTAGTTCTTGATAAATATTGAAGGAACGAGGTTGCAGGTAGGGTCGGACCCGGAACCTATTTTTATTATTTCTTTGGAGAACTAAGGGCGCATTCACACGGGATACGTCTTTGACGATTCGGTATAAAACACGATTCGCCTTGACGGATAGATGTTCACATTGAATACGGAATCGTGTTTTTTCACGATTCGTCAAAATATCCGAATTGATGTTCACATGTTGTTTCGTGATTGTGTTCAGTTGAGAGTAAACTACCAAAGACAATGGACGTGAATACTTTAATTTTGTACTGGTATTATCGTCGATCTAAAAAAAGAAAAACAAGAAGAATACACTGGGTGCATCCAATTTTAAGGCAAAGACAAAGTGTTGGGGATTTTTATACTTTGATGAGCTCGTTACGAGAAGATGATACCAAATTTTACACTTATTTTAGAATGTCTAAAGATACCTTTGACTTCCTTCTCCAAAGGTTGGATACGGATTTGAGAAAACAGGATACATGTATGAGAAAGGCCATTAGCCCTGAAGAAAAGTTGGCGATAACTATAAGGCAAGAAAAACTAATTTTTATTATTCTTATTTATTGGTTATATTTATGATAATTTAGAACATGTTTTTAGAAATTTGATAGATCCAGATAATCACTTAATTGACTTAGAGCTGTAGATAGTGCCGGTGATGCACTTGGATCATCGCGATGGATCAGCGATGTTCCAGGTTGTAGAGGGGTGGGCGTTTCTGCAGACACTTCTGCATTTACTATCGATGAACTTTCAGGAAGAGGCCGAGTATTATTATTATTAGACGTTCCTCTCGGTGATTCTTGAGGCTTAGTATAATAACCACCACTATTATAGTTGTGATGATGTGAATTGTAATAATTTTGATGCCAATTCGAATAGTTTCGTCCAGTTTTAATACTCTGTATTAGGTTAATGACCCCAGATTGGAATTCCAGTATTTGATCATCATCAAAATGCTGAAGGGATGGCAGAACCCCCTTAAAAAAATTCATGTTACGGTCATCACTTCCAATTGTGTTTAATTGATGATCAACAAGTTTCATCATTTTATCATCCAATACGCTGCCACTATCCATTCTTTTCTTTTTTGATGATGATTCTAAGTGTTTCTCTTTCTGATTTTCTTGTTGATCTGCATTTTCTCTTTAGGCTTCATCTCTTGTATTTGGATTATTGTCATATGTTTCACCTGGCTTAATAAATCAACTATTGCTAAAACAACTTCCACGTCTTCTTCGTCGGAACTCATTTTTGAAATGAAATAAAAACAATAACAAAAATAGGCGCAGCGGACGAGCGGTTTTGCAAACATTTTTTGGTAACATGTTTCGATAACATGTTTTGTTAGAAAATTGTCGCTGCGGACCCGGCTTTAGATTTCGAAATGCTGAGGCGTCGTGTTACTTGTAGCTGTACTAGCGGTAGTCACTGCCGCTATGATGGCGTTGGAGCAGGAGTACTCCATCATCTTGTCCGCCATGGCTGCCAAGGTGTCGAGCGAAGATTCATTATTGACGGAGAGCACACAGCGTATGTGTGTAGGTAAGTGATTCATCCATTCAATTTTCAATCCTTAGTCTGTTATCATGCCGCCGGTTCACGTTCAGTTCACGCATCTTACGTAGAAGTATGCTTGGTTTTTGGTCACCAAGTTCTAGACCGCTGATTAATTTTTGGAAATTCTGTACTTCGGACTTCTCATAAACGGTGAGCAATCGGTTCTTCAGCGATGCATATTTGTCCTTGACTGGCGGGTTGTAGAGGAGATCTGTGAGGTGCTGCAAGTCTTGTGCTTGCAGTTGTTGCAGAAGATAGCGGTACTTCTGGTCGTCGGAGGTCTTGAGTGGGTCTACCACAGCTTCAAATTGTATGAACCAGGCTCTCGGGATTTCGCGCCAAAATGGTAGCAGCCTGGACTGGATGGAGACGGGGGCCAGCTCGCAGTGCTTTTCTTCATATTGTTGTTCGTCTTTTTCTTCCATGTTTTCTTTTTGCTCCGTCGGGGTCACCAATTGTAGAGAACTGTAGAGGGGTTGTTAACTCGAAAGACATTTCAGATTGTTATGATTTTATTTGTACACAGTTCCCGTATTTATACAAAAAATCGACCAAAAACAAAACTAATCAGAATTCTAATTTTGAGATTGAAATTTAGAATGCGCTCTGATTAAGAAAAAGAATGCGCCGGCTTGTACACAATATGATATATATATACTCTATGCATGTCTCCCATAACTTAACTGAATTAGATCTGTTTTTTAATAATTTCGTTTTATATTATGTATTTACTTTTTTTTAAATTTTCATTCGTCTAGAATATTTTTACAACTAGCAACCACGTTCATTTATATGTCAAATAGATGATAAAATTGTCAAATGTCATTGTCAATGTGTCATTCCCCCACAGTACAGATTGGGCCAGTGGCTCAGTAATAATAATGTACTCTGTGGACTAAAGCGAGCAATCAGATTTCACCACAAAACAGGTTTAAACTTGCCACGTCGGGTACATCAGCATGGCGTTCAAAACAAACAATTCGTTGAACAATGACGCGAATTTTATGGACATTTTAAAAACAGAGTTTTAAGTTACTTAATATAAATTGATGGGTTATTTTTTGGTAATGAATTGTTAATTAGTTATTTATCTTCTTAATAAGAAGATAAACATTAAATTTTTATCCTTTCGAGCAAATTTAAATATTTTAGATAAAGAATTGTAAGCGACAGTAGTGAAAGGACACGCAAAAATATCACAATTTTCATACTTTTTCTATGATAACTTTTTATATATTAACTCTTCTTTAAAATATTTTTGGGGGACATTTTCGTTATTTAATAAGACAGTAAAAACTGTATTTATACATAAAATTTATGAAGGCGTTTTTTAATAATATCGAAAGACATTAATTTAGTCCCTCTTAAATATTCACCCTCCTACGAAAATCCTGTAACATATCCGTAACAGTCGTATAATCACTGTTCACTCCGCACTGCACAGACTTAGGGCTGCCACTAAAAATCATTTCTTTTTCTCATTACATTTTACTTCTATACTATCCGTTCTGTATTTTATGTATTATTTTTTATTCATTTTATTAGTTACATAAAAGTAATTTACTTTTATGTAACTATTGGTTTTTACTTTTTAAATTTAATAATAACTATATACTTACTTTATTTCTTTTATATTGCTAATATTATCTATAGTATTTATATTTTATGTTTGGTACGATGAACTTCCTCTAATGGGTCTTGGCAGAATATCAGCGTTGTGGTTCTTAGAACCATGACAATGTGCTGAGCCAAGACCTTTTCAGGAAACAATGTTTTTGTAAATTTTTCTTTAATGTTATTTCAGATTTTAAATGTTTCTTGTTTTATTTTATTGTTTGGTATTTAAAAATTGTACTTAAATGTTTTCCTGAATAAATGTATAAATAAATAAATAAATAAAGGTATGCTTAGAGGCTTGGAGTACAAATGAAACAACCGTTCGGTTATAAGGTGTATTCAAGACTGACTTACACTACACACAGGTGCACACAATATAACATAATATAACATTAAGCTACATATACTTAATATAATTCATATAGGTACTTCACGTACTTCATATAGGTACTTCAATGTATTCTGTGCCTATAGTAAAAAAATAAATTTGTACGGAATTTAAGTTCGCTGCTGGCTGCGGCGGCTGCTGGCGCTGCAATGGTTAGTGGTAATGAAACACTGCTTGACTGTAAGCTGTATAATAATGTATTGAACTGTTATTACAACTGCTATTACAACTGCACTTAAACTGAAGAACCACAGGACTATATAGTATGACGCACACATACATAACATACATTATACATTACACACTACAGCGCATGTGACATGGAGACAGCTGTCAGCGGATCAGTTGTATTTTGTACAGGAGAGTAGGCGCCTTGTTCTGGTAGTAAGTATCCAGGCGAGTATGGACTCGAAGCAGACGAAATATTATGGGATGGAGACGGCTCTAGACTTAACAATTCATATTTTGTGAGGACACCATAAAGTTCACTCTTTGCTTTAATTCTTAAGATTGATGGGAGCATTTTAAACACACTTTTTAAGTGGTCTGAAAACGACACAAGTTCATCGTCATCGTTTATTTTATCTAAAGCTTTTTGCCGAGACTTCTCTTTTTTGAAGGTAATTTAATATGTCGTTTTTTTGCCTTTTATTAGACTTAGGAATTTTTGCAGAATTCTGTAGTGGTCGGTGGTCGGAAGTCCTGAACTAGTCTTCTACGTCCACAAGACATTATACATATTTCCTCATTTTTAAAATGCTTTGAACATATTAGACTATTTTTGAAAGGTTTCCAGTTGTGTTCACATCTTTCCTTTCTGAAGACCGCGATCCATTTATTTTCCCAGACTTGGCTTATAGGAAATCTGTAAAACATTATTTATTAATAAATAAATTAGGATCTGTGTCATGTTTTCATAATATCAAAGTTTTTAAATTTTATAAATACCTGCAAACATGGTACAGCTTCTGTTAGAAGTCTTCTACGTCCGCCCTTGGTTATATACAGGGTGTCCCACTATTGGTATACTAAGCGCGAAGGAACTTGTAGTTTTTCATACACTGATCACGTAAAAAATACTTTAAAAAAAAATTACGTCCAAAATTTTTGCTAAATTTTTCCTGAAAATCCATGTTTTCTTCTCTAGCTTCGCGCAGCCGGCATATACCGCTTCTCTTATATGAGCATTTTATCTATGAAAACATAATCTTAAACGATAGCTCACGTGCTGGTGGCAAAGTTGGGCGGCTCGCTTGTTATGGGTGTACACATAGAGTTTTAAGAATTCATCTATTTGAAAAAAAAATGAATCTGGAATTTTTTAATTATTTTTTACGTACTCAGCGTATGCAAAACTATAACCTCCTTTGAGCTTAGTATACCAACAGTGGGACACCCTGTATATGCTCCGGCATGAAGTGCACGGAGCATATAAGACTACGTTCACGAGGTGTCCAGCGAGGATCGCCTCGATTTCTTCGTATTACCTCAATCCGTTGTTGTTTAGAGGATTGATTTGTGGGAAATCTGTAAAACATTTTTTATAAATATATTTTTTTCTAACTTATTATTAATCGACTGTAATACGGCAGGTTGGCCTGGGCCCATAACCTGTTGTACCTTATTTAGGGGTCGTTCAAGTATAACGTGAGCAGATTTCTTACCATTTTTTACCCCGCCCCCCTTGTCATCAAAAGTAAGCAAAGCACTTACCCTTTTCCCCCTATGCTTACGTAAACATATTTAGTAATAAATGTTTTTTTTATATTGTTATTTTTCAACACCCCTACTTATCGCAATAATCATACAAAAATTTAATGAGACCAAAGAAAACGTAAACATTCAATATACCCAACAAACGCATAAACTTATAATTACACAGTTACAGTAATTATATACATAGTTACAGTAATTTGATAATCTTATTGGATACACATTCTCTACAAAAATGATATTTTACATCTATGTGCTTGGTTCTTTTATGAAACACTTTGATTGTCATTATATACTTTGAAACTATACATAGTATTTGTTATTTCAAACTGTAAACTTCTCAAAAACAGTGCCTCCTTGCATGCTTCTGCCATCCCCATATATTCAGGTTCTGTGCTTGACAGAGCCACTGTTGTTTGTTTTTTACATTCCCAAGAAATTATACCATTAGATAATAAAAAAACAAAACCCTGTATAAAAAACAATAAACATTCTGGTGAAGCAATTTAAAATTATATGCTGGTAAGTAATTTTTAATAGGGCCGAAAAAACAAATCATTTTTTTTAGTATGTATCTATTACTTGACGGGCTTGTGTTAGTAACTGTTGATACAGAATCATGAGCTGTGTCGATTATAGAACTATTATTTAATGTCTTCATTAGCAGATTGCAGTTGTTGTTCAAATTGGCTAATGCTTTTTTCTAGGCGCAAAATTTTTGTATTATTGCTGTCGAGGGTGGTAGATAATGGCGACCCACGATGAAGTTCATCACGGATTATATATGTAGTTGATTCTTTAGTTTTGTTATGCGGTTCACACCTGCCACGATTGTCTTCTTTAGATAATCCAAATTCAGAATTCTGCACGATGTATTGAATTAATTTGACGCCAACATCCAAAATGGCAGCTAAAAATTATAGACAAACTGGTCGTTTTCCTTCACCCTCAGTTATTGTATATTGTTAAGTATATGTACGGTTATCAGATTCTTTAGCTCTCTTTCGTTTTACTGCTGTTTTTCGCGTCATGGATACAAGCCAATCCTTTCGGCGTGTCACCGAGAGGTTCCAAAAATACGTGTGTATACTTATTCGCTTATCACTTGTTACAGACCCACAGTCATTGCCACACTTTTTTCCTATGCATAGATTTAGTTTGAAGGTCCCTCGTAGAGGGCATTAGCTTTGTGCTTTAACCTTTACCTTGAAACGCAACCTTTGTTATTTTAACTAGATCACCCTTGTGATATGTAAGAGCAGCATGCCTATTCCGATCGTACTGCTTCTTTTGCGCAGCATGGGCTTCATCGACCTTTTCCTTGACTTCACTGCGGAGAGCAAATAAGTTAGTGACCTCGCGATTATAATTCACGACCGCGTTCAAGGCTGGACTTCACTATACATTGCCGTACCGAAATTTCAGCTGGTGTCTTTCCAGTGGTTTTTTGTATGGTGTAGTTCAAGCCCCATTGTATTTTCCCAATCTTATTGTCCCAACCCTTCTCATTGTCGCGTAAATTTTTGGCTATCAAACAGTCAAGTATGGTCCTATTATAGCGCTCTACTTGACCGTTGACCCTAGGACCACTGCGTTCAACACGTGTCTCGCTCAAGACAGAATCTTCGGAATGCATGAGCCGTAAAGCAAGAACCTCGATCACTTCAATCTATCATGTGTTCGAAATGTGTCGAAAATGTCTTGCAGTGCTTTTATAACATTTGCAGTCCAATTTAATAGGCAACATTTGACGTCTATCAATTTTATCTTCATAGCACAATATACATAACATACAGTTAGGAAACTTCATACAAAACGTTCGAAATGGCACACGCACACAAGCTGTATAATAATAATTTCAATTTATTTCTGCATATTTTGTGTTTTTTTTATTTAATTAGATTTTTCATTTTAAAAATAATTTAGTAGGTATAGTATACCTACATACAATGTTAATGTTAATGACAATTCTCCTTTAAATATATCAGAACGGCAATTGCTAATAAATAATTACTTTCATGTGTAAAATAAATAAGGTAAATACATATTTTGTGTACATTTTTATTTTCTATCACAAATTTCACATCACAATATCACACACTTAACAAACTAGGTAATAACTCAATTAAAATATAATTACAAAATTAATTAACTAACCAATTAATTAATTTAAATCTTTTTTTAATCTAGCATTTTCTAATCTAGCATTTTCTAATTTTATCTTAAGTTTATCTATATTAATCTCCTTTTCCTCATTTTCTAATTCTATTTTTCTTTTTTTAACTATTAGGTACTCTGCTAATGCATTTTCCCTATATATGCGGGCCTTATATTTTTCCTCTTCCATCTTCTGTTTCCGCTTGGCTGTAACAATGATCAAAAGTTATTAAAAATGCCATATATATGATCCCCTTTTCACTCTGCAGATAAGCCCATTAATGAATTGGATTTTTTCCCTACTAAATAAGTAAATAACCTTCACCCACCTAGTGTGCCGCTGCCGCTAGCTCTATTACAGAAAAAGTTTTTCTGTTTAAGGGGAGGAGGAGGTGTCTCAAGAATTTGTGTTTCTTTCAACACCTCCCTCTCATCAAGACCTCCAACACAAATACCATCACCACCGGCACCTTGTCCATCACTGTTAACAATAAGGTTGATAACCTCCACATTCTCAACTTCACCCATCACCAAGTTAGAGTCTGTTTGAATGGTAGCATCTCCACAGAAAAACCTTGGCATGTACTACCTAACAGTGAAGTTACTTTGTCCAGAACTTCATCAGGTGGAAAGTAGTCCTTGCCTCCTCCAGTCTGAAAAAAAAGTACTTAATACAAATTTTAACTTTAACTTATCGTTGTGAATAATTGCCCAAAAACAATCAGTAACTAACCTTATTATGGCTGATTCTCATGTTCGCGCAGCGTTTGCGAGCAGCCTTCTTCAAGTTTTCCCATTTTAAACGAAGCTGCGCTGGGTTCGTCGGGATTTGACACTGATGAATTGAAGTCGACTGCTAAGGTTTGCCAAGCCTGATCCTTCATTTTATTATTAGTGGCATTCGTTGCTTTATTGTTTATGACCGCACTTGCCGCCACAAGTTGTACGAGAAGCATCGTCTCATCTTTGGTCATTGGTGCCGCTTTATTAATAGTTGACTGTAAAAAAATAAATCTTTAAAAGTTTGAACGCATTTTGGAATGTGAAATATATCAGAAATGTAGATTGGTACTTACAGGATTCATTATAAATTCACTTTTCTATGATAATTACAAAACAAACATAAACAAACAATTGACGCGACAAAGCGAAGCGTGGCGTCACCACAGAGATATCGTTATGTCAAAACTGTCAAAACGTTTTATTTCATGACTGAATTTGTTAAACAAAGAAAAAAAACAATTCAATGTATGTATAATCACCTTCAAATCTATGAAAAAATATACATTTTAACTTTTATCAAATGTAATTATTATTTGTTTTTAGAATTTAACATTTGCGCAGCAAGGAACTAAACGTTTCAAGAGGGTAGAAGCTATCGTTAGATAAACACAGATAGATAGCACTTATCCTTGTTTGTGAAACGCAAACTATGGATAGTTAAGATCTTACTGTTAACCGGGGATAGCGATCTATCTGTAATCGGAGATAGGTTATTGAAAACGGCCGTACGTCGATCACATCTACTTTTGTTACAAAATTATGGCAGTAGCTGACTAGTATCTGCTGATAGTAGCTGAATAGTAGTTGCTTTGTGACGCTAACATCAGTTGTTTCGTCAATATAAACGGAAAACAAATGATGTTTCAATTCATCAATAAGTTTATTATTAAAAAATGGGCGCAAACCATTCCTAATGACATTAGTGGCTTTTTGTTTCGCTAAAGAGATTTGCGATGTGATTGCCTTCTCTGGTAAAGATTTAATCAATTCAATTAAAGGTTCAACTGATGAAATAGGAAGATTGTTTTCGACGATATAAGAACAAATGGCAGCTTCGGCATTTTTCAGCTTTGTATTTTCTGTAACAAATGTTGTAATACTAGGTTGATTAATATTAGTCTGTAGCCACGCCTCCATATTTTTTTTATGAGCTTTTCCATCACCATGCTTTTTGAGCTCTGATTTTCCAGCCTTCATAACCACATTGCACACCTTACAAATTGCATTATCATCCTTATTCCCATTTAGTAACCATGCTTTAAACTCAGGTTGCTTAAGCCAATCATGCTGAAACTTCTTCTTAAATATCTTTTTCCTACCTTTTGCCATAGATTTTGAACTACCGATCTGCTTGAACTGCTTTTTATCATTTTCAGTATTATATCCCTCTTCCTCGTCTTCAGTACAGTTATCAACCTACAAAATACAATAAGGTAATGAGTAAATTTTAGAAAACTCATTTATATAGGTTTTACAGCATATAAAAATGTATAAATATTTTTAAAATCTTGGCGATTGTCCGGCGAGGCGATCCTACCTGTACAGATCGTTCATGCAGTGCAATTATAAAAATTTCGGAGAATGATACGAGTAGCATTAGAATTTTGCATGAAGCGGCTCATAAGTGCCAACCAAATTTTGTGAAAACAGAAATTATCAAGACAAAAAATCTTTGTAAAAAAGCAGCAGTGAGCTCCAGCACACCTATGCCTCAATTATTTGAAGAAGTTTTCAAACCGGAAAAGGACGCAGGCTATGATTTATTAAATGCCTTACCGAAATTCTCAAACTTTTCAAGATCACTTTACAACGTAAGGAATCATGCATTAAACGTACCAAAAACACATTTTACAAAATGCGAAGATGTTATAATTCCGACAAAATATATAGATGGGTTTTTGTTATTCGATGATGACAGTGACCCCAAGAACAGAATAATAGCATTCTGTACCGAGGCAGCTCGTGAAGATATACCAAATGTTCATACATATTTTTTGGATGGAACTTTTTCAAGCTGCTGTACACCATTTTATCAGCTATACTGCATACATGGTGACGTGAACAGTGACGAAAACTTTACAAACATAGTCCCTCTCATCTACGTTCTAATGCCTAATAAACAAGAACGGTCTTATGAATTTTCCTTTTCTGAAAAATGCAGGATTCCTGCATTTTTCAGAATAGGAAAATTAAAACCTTATAAAATATTAAAAAAAAAACATCAAGAAACATTTCATGAAATTCGGTAACAGTGAATTAATTGAAGATAATGATGAACAACAAAACGTTTTTAATATTGTTCAGAAATTTATATGCAACGTATACAATGTCGGTGGTATAATTGATGTTGATGCTGCGCGCCTTCAAATGTTCATCGATTTTTTTCATACGGTCTCTGATATTAACGAAGCTTTTGACCGAAAAAAATTGCGAAATTTCGACGCTAGCAGCCTACCACCGTGTAAAAGCGAACTGTTCCAGCAATTTCTACGAGCAAATTACATATGTTGCATTTGGAATAATGCTCACCTAAAATATACAAGAAAATGATCAATACCATTTTATAAATGGTTTGAAGGGGATCAGCTACCAAATTATGTCAGTTATTCGTTACAAATTAAGGCCGCTGCGTACTGACGGGTTTTTATCCGGACGGGACGTGACGGGAAGTTTTGGAAACATCGTTGCATACAAAATGTATCCAAAAACGTATATGTCACGGGAACATCGACGGGCCGGGAACGTGGACGGGAAAAATATCGTCGGCGACGATGTTTAGCACGTCCCCGTCCCGTCCCGCCCCGCGCGTGCCCCGTCCCGCCTGTGATTTCGCTACGTATGCACAGTCGCTCCGTTCGCGCCGGAGAGATAAGTAGTGACGTCTTGATACTATCCAAGTACCTATCGAAAATGGACGACGGAAAACTTATGCCAATGCCACGGTGCGTATGCGTTTGTCTACATATACATGCAACAATTATGGTACACCACAAGGCAGCATATTAGCCCCCCTCCTATTTTTGGTATACATTAACGACCTACCAGACGCAATAAACGTAGACAGTATACTTTTCGCAGACGACACTACGCTTATAATAAAAAGTAAAAATAAGGAAGACTTAGAAAGGGATACAATTAAAGCTCTAGACGACGCTATAAAATGGTTAAAACTAAATAATCTCCAAATTAATATGACTAAAACAAATATAATTAATTTCCAATCATACAATACAAACTCACAACTTGACATAAATTACAAAAATAATCAAATGACTACTGTTAATGAATGTGTATTTTTGGGTATAACACTAGACAAATTCTGTAACTGGAAACCACACATTGAAAAAATTATAAATAAGTTAGATCGTTTTGTGTATGTGTTAAGAAAGTTGAAACAGACAATTAATTTAGATATCGCCAAGATCGCTTATCACGCATACGTATCATCGGTACTTAGATACGGTATAATAATATGGGGTAACTCTGTAGCAATACAATCAATATTTAAAATACAAAAAAAATGTATTAGAGCAATGTGTGGAGTCCATTTTATGGATAGCTGTAAGCCACTATTTAAAAAATTAAAAATCTTGCCTTTGCCATGTCTGTACATTTTAGAAATATGTTTATTCGTTAAAAAAAATATTAGCTTCTTTGATAAATATGATAAAACAAAAAGCACACGACATAGAGAAAGATTGCGCTTACCTAAAATCCGCCTTGCGCTATATAGAAACAATGCGTATTGCATGGCAATCACTATTTTTAATCACCTACCCATAAAAATTAGGGAATTGACATCGAATATTTTTAAAAATAAAGTATATAGACTGCTACAAGCTAAAAATTATTATAGTGTTAAGGAATACTTGAATGATAATGACATTAATGGATGAGTTTTAATATAATTTAATTGTAATTTTGTATGTATTTTGTAATTTATTGTCTTTTTATTGTTGATTGAATGTATTAATGTGTAAAGATATCATTGATAATTTAATTTGTACTTTAAAAAAAATTTTTGCACGCCATTTACAATGGCAGTATATGTGTATAAATATTGTATATTAACACCTTTGTATGACCATATGCATGCAAATAAACTGATTTGATTTGATTTGATTTGATTTGCACCACGTTCCCGTTTTGAACGAGGCAATCACGTGCCCGTCCTGCTCACGTCCCGTCCGAAGTATTTACCCGTCACGTATAAATCCGCCTTTATATCAGGTATATAATTACTATATCAAATTATGTACATGATTTTGTTATTATTCATAATTGTATTAACTCGGTTAAATTTTTACAGAAACTGACGAAGAAGGCGATGTGGACATCAATCAAGCGGACTGGAGTTGTAGTGACGAGGATGATGAAGATATCGACGACAACGATGAAAATTCTGAGCATTATTAAATAATTTTTTGTATTCAATAATATTTTTTTTAACTCTGTAATAATATTAAGAATATTTTTTACTTAATAAAATATGGCTATGAACCTATTAAAATTATTTTTTGGATTCCTTACCATAAACTATTAGCTCACACAGTCAAAACTTGAATTTCTCTCAAATGTTAACAAAACTCTAAAAATTTATCGATTAATTGTTTAGATATTTTTTTATCGATTTTTAGGCATGAAAATTTTATTAGATAATTTTTTTTACATGTATTTTTACATTCTTATTTTTTGTAAAGTAAACTCAAACATTTATTTATTCAATTAGACTTCTTCGAGAAGCACTTTTGAAACTTTAATACATATTTTTTACATTTACCACCGATTCGGAAAGCAGTATCTATGGAGAAGAACCGGCAAGAAACTCCATAGTTGCTCTTTTAAATCATTTCAGTATTACAATTTAATTTTACAAAATATGTAACTTAACTGTATATTATCATAATATGCCAAAGAACTGTCCTGTGGTATTTACGCGACAACCCTCCATGGGTTTTTATCTTCAATATATTCCTTAATGCTGTAATAGGCTCTCTGAAATAATACGTTTTTTATATAATTTTTAAATTGAGCACTACTAAACTCTTTAATACTATGAGGAATTCTGTTGTAAAAAAGTATACCTTGGCCCATAAATGAATTTTTAACTTTAGCTAACCGGTAAAATGGCATTACAATTTTATTTCTGTTCCTTGTTCCATAACAGTGTCTATCTCCTACTCTTTGTGTGTAAGTCTGCGTTTTTGTGTACATATAAAATATTATTAAATATATACTGTGATGGTACAGTGAGGATACCAGTATTCTTAAAGAGATCTCTTAGTGAGTCCCTAGCACGTAAATTATATACGTATATAGAGCCTATGGCTCTTTTCTGTAATATAAATATAGTTTCTACATCTGCAGCCCTGCCCCATAGCAGAATTCCATAGGACATAATGCTATGAAAGTAGCTAAAATGAACCAATCTAACCGTGTCTTCATCGATGAGATGCCTTATTCTTCGAACTGCATATGCAGCTGAACTAAGCTTAGCAGCGGTGGTGGCAACATGGGCCCCCCATTGTAGCTTCTCATCTAGTGTCAAACCAAGAAAAACAATAGAATCCACAGAGTATAATAAGTATAATACCTCCCCGTTTAAAATAATATCCCTTTTCACCTTTTTTACATTTGGAATGATAAATTTTACACAATTTGTTTTTTTTTTTTTGCATTTAATAATAAATTATTTTACATTTAATAACATGGTCCCTCAAGTAGGACTCCGCAAGCGCTGATGACGAATTTAATTTTTCGGTAGTACTAGCAGGGACACTACTAAAAAAATCTTCAAAAGCAAGCGCAACATCAGCACTTTTGTCAATGACCCTACCAACATTTACAAGTTTTATGGTACTATTTGATTGGCTTTTGCCCATTTCGAAAATAGGAAAACACACAAAAGAGGACATGATGTCAGCTTTACAAATGGTACAAAATGGTGATTCCATTAGGACGGCGGCAAAAACCTGTAAAATTCCGTACGCTACATTGCGCCGTTACGTGAAAAATAAAAGTGAACATGGTGATAATATATCACTTGTACCTAGGTATGATATTAATAAAGTGTTTACTGAAGAACATGAGCAAATATTATTAAAATACTACAAGGACTGTGCACTAATGTTCTACGGTTTAACCGTCAAAGAATGTAGGAAGGTGGCTTATGAAATGGCAATGCGTAATGGCAACAAAATGCCAAGCTCATGGAAAAGAGATCAATTGGCAGGTTTGGAATGGTTTCGGTTCTTCAAAAAAAGACATCCTGATATTTCCGTGAAGAAACCAGAAGCTGTAAGTCTCGCACGAGCTACCTCATTTAACCGTGAAACTGTGGCAATATTTTTTAATAATTTGGAAGAGTTGCTGAAACGAGAGCCAAGATTCGCAGATGGAACTCGCATATTAAACCTTGACGAAACCGGCACAACCACCGTCCAGAAACCTCAGAAAGTTGTGTACATATATTTCGGTATGGTATTTTATATGAGGAGAAGTCTTTCTCCACTTGAGTTAGTCCAATTGGCGTGAAAGTTAATGGTATAAAAACGTTGTTTACTACTTTTATATAATGATATATTGTAAAATCAAAAACTCAAAGTACATACATATATGGTACCTACTGAAATAGAAGCACAAGACAACAGCACAAATTTTGTGTTATCTGTATCTAAATGACATTTTTTTTTATATTTTGCAAATAATCTTCTTTTCTCTTTACAGGTTTCCGTCCAATCTTGCGGAACGTAATACATGGCTAAATATAGTAGAATTAAAAAATCCTGTTTTGAAAAAGTGAAGATATGCAACATTCATTTTAAACCCGCACTTGGCCAGTGTGGTGGATGTGGCTGTAACCTCATAGGAGGCCATGTCCCAGCAGTGGGAACGTAATATATACGTTACGGGAAATAAAATGTATGGGAGGGTTTAAAGTTACATTTTTAGATATTTCTTGTCATATTTAAAAAAAGTTATTATTGTTATTTTACTCATTAGGTAAAGTATCATATCAGTATCATATCGATATCAGTTTAAAGTTTTTTGATACCTGCAATAATAAATATTATAGGACATTATAAATATTACGGAATAATCACCTGTGCACACTTGACGATTACACCCTGAATATATATATTTTGTTTTTTATTGTATAGGGAAGCGCTAGACCACGATCTCATATTTCAAGTAAACTCTTAAAGCGCGTCACACACGGTGAAGATACTATAATATTTTATCTTAAGACACTGTTATATTTTATATTACAGTATCTTAACGCATCCGGTATCAGCGTTCGGACCAGGCGGACCGGACGCGAAATTTTGTGGGTCATTTGTAACAGGATGGCGGTTCTACAGGAGTCTTAGTACGTAATGACAAAAAGAAAAATGATGGTCCGAACGCTGATACCGGATGCGTTAAGATACTGTAATATAAAATATAACAGTATCTGAAGATAAAATATTATAGTATCTTCACCGTGTGTGACGCGCTTAAAACTCTTAAAACTATTTAAATACTTAAGGGTATGGAATGATAAAAATATTTTCAGTGAACCGATTTCGTTACTTTTTATTGTTATTATCTTATAATTTGTTTGTTTTGTTTGACACTTCATTACACACATTATTTTATAAAATATAAAATAATGTGTGTAATGAAGCAATTAATTTGCAAATTTGTAAAGGCAGTTGGCATTGTAATGATAAATAAATATTATAAAAACACATTGATATTTTACTTCATTAATTCCTCAAATGACTGGACGTAACGCCAAATAATACAGCAAAATGTTGTCATAATTTATAGCGGTCCTGTGTTCTGAAAATTTATTACAGATAGCGGAAAACGCAAACATGAAAAAACGCTGAAAGGAACATTACAATTTTCCAATTAGGCCGGGAGATACTGACACAAAATTTCGAGTCATTTGTAACAGGATGGCGGTTCTACAGGGGTCTTAGTACGCAATGACAAAAAGAAAAACGATGGTGTGAACACTGGTACCGGCGGCTTAGTCGCGTGGGCGTTAGTCGAACTCGTCGTAAAAATAGCGAAAGTCAAACGATTTGTAACACAAAAATTTTAGAATTTACCGATAGCCCATAAAAAAGAAGTAGGCGGTAGTGTCATGCCATACTTTTCCGGTGTGACTTACAGCCCGCCATACCGACGCTAATGTGTTGATTTAAAAAAAAACAATTCAACCATTTGTACCAGGCTAACTTTTGCACAGGTAACCATCGTCGTGTAGCCATTTACGAAAATCACCATACCATACTTTTCGGACGATTCCAAATGGTCGCCATACCGCCGAAAATCTGCAAAAATTTTTTTTTTCGCCAAACTTTTTGTACCAGTATTGCATTTGGATTTTTGGAGAGTATTTGATAAAATGTGACCATTATTATATTTGTCATACTTCTAGTAGGGGGAAAAAGTGCTGCCATACTTCATAAATAAATTTATTATTAATTTATAGAAGTGAAGATTTCTACCACCTAGATCTTTGAAATTTTGTATTTATATTTGTTGAACCTCAAACTTATAGGAAAGATTAATGCCATACTGTTACAAATCGTTCAAAATACGAATAAAATCATACAATAAAAAAAAAATCTTATACACATTCGCCACCTCCCACAGGTATGGCATTATCACACTTCTATTTATAATCATTCAGGAGTTGTTGAAAAAAAAATTTAGGGTGTTACAAATGGTTTGGCGAAAAAAAAAATTTGCAGATTTTCGGCGGTATGGCGACCATTTGGAATCGTCCGAAAAGTATGGCATGGCGATTTTCGTAAATGGCTGCACGACGATGGTTACCTGTGCAAAAGTTAGCCTGGTACAAATGGTTGAATTGTTTTTTTTAAATCAACACATTCGCGTCGGTATGGCGGGCTGTAAGTCACACCGGAAAAGTATGGCATGACACTACCGCCTACTTCTTTTTTATGGGCTATCGGTAAATTCTAAAATTTTTGTGTTACAAATCGTTTGACTTCGCTATTTTTCCGACGAGTTCGACTAACGCCCACGCGACTAAGCCGCCGGTACCAGCGTTCACACCATCGTTTTTCTTTTTGTCATTGCGTACTAAGACCCCTGTAGAACCGCCATCCTGTTACAAATGACTCGAAATTTTGTGTCAGTATCTCCCGGTCTAAATGTTAAATACTTGAACATCTATTTTTTATCTATTTGCAAAAACTCTACAGTAACTATATTAGAATAATAAATGCAATTACGTAATTTATTTCCGCCGTAAATCATCAACCATCAATCAATCAATAAATATAAAACTCTCCCGTTACTTAGTGACTGACAGACAACGCACAGCCTAAAATCACTGGACCTAAAGACATGAAATTGGGCACACTCTGTATATCTAGAGTATCCTAAAGGTACACTTAGAAAGGCTATTCCGAAATCCCCATGGGATAAGTGGGATTTTATGTTTTATGACTTCAACGAGGACGAAGTCGCGGGCAAAATCTAGTATTATAGTAAAATTTTAATACGAATAAAATTGATGTATCCGTTATTTTTTCCTTAATATCCTGAATTTTTTACATTTATACTCACCCCACGGAAATATAGACATATATAGTATTTCCATGACTCACCGTAACTAGAAAGAGACGGAGGGGAAACGATAAGATTCAAAAAATTTGACCTTCAAATTTTTTGACTTCACTTTTTCTTAGGGAGTGTGGGTTCCATACGTAGTATATATAGTTCCATGTGTTAGACGCATTATTCGACGTTATTTATTTTGAAATAATCTTTATTACGATTTACTTTTCACATTTGTCTTGTAAATTAAAATATTACCTATGTAATAAATGTAAAACTTAACGTTCGTCGTTAGTTTGAACTCGATAAAGTATTTTTTAAAGTGTTGAATAAAACTATTCTTTTATTTTTATTGTCGCGAACTGCGGCTTATTTACATAAAAACTTTAATCGTTTCTAAAAGTACTAACATCAAGCTTTAAATTGAGCTATATTTCATCTTGACACAATAAGTTCGATTGCGATACTAAGTGCCATAGTCACTTGGGCAATCTCCTTTAAGCAACAATTTTTTTTCTGATGCAATCGCAAGCAGCTCTCAAAGTTCGACTTTCTCAAAAGAATTTTGTGAACCCTTCTGGATCCTACCCTTATGGAAGTTAAATAATACTACTTTCAAAAAATTCTTAGAAAAGTACACTGGCAAACATATTCCGGATGAATCTACACTTTTTTTGGCTTCCATTCGTAAAAATATTCAAGATGGCCCTATATGGGTTGCTATTGACGAAACTACAGATTCTCAAAGCCGGTGCATTGGCAATGTGATTATCGGATGTCTAAATGAAGGAAAAACCAGCAAATGTTTTTATTGACATGTGAAGAACTTCCTAAATGTTTTTAAAGATGCTATGAGTGTTTTATGGCCTAATGAAGTTAAACATGAACCAGTTTTTTTGTTATTTACCGATGTTGCTCCTTATATGGAAAAAGCTGCACGCTCTTCAAGTTTTATATCCAAAAATGATTCACGGAACGTGCTTGGCTCATGGTGTAAATAGGTTTGCTGAATGTATAAGATTTCAGTTTAAAAAGGTTGACAGTTTAGTATCAAACGTAAAGAAGATTTTTTTGAAAGCTCAGTAGGATCTAAAAATTTAAAGAGATATATCCTGACATTCCCTTGCCACCAGAACCAGTGCTAACTCGTTGGGGAACATGCCTAA
This sequence comes from Colias philodice, assembly GCF_061535455.1. NCBI lineage: Eukaryota > Metazoa > Arthropoda > Insecta > Lepidoptera > Pieridae > Colias > Colias philodice. The sequence goes on along the minus strand of NC_143114.1, from coordinate 3,965,063 downwards.
GAGCAGTTGAATACTATAGTGAATATTACGAACAAATCAAAACTATTATTTTTGGATTGGAAAACGAGAACACTGCCATTGCGAACGCAAAAGAATTTTTCGAAGATGAGACTCTACGGCCTACGCAATGACTTGGTCTACATAAAAAGCAATTATTGTTTTCTATCACACCAGATAATGGCGCTCGAGAATTCTTCCACTTCACTTAACGAAAATTTGAAGATTATCGAAAATATAGAAAAGAAGATTTCTGAATCGGAAGGACCAGCTGCTGAAGTTGTAAGGCAAAAATTTAGTTACCTTATAGAAAAAAACAAAGAATTTCATATTTAAAAAAAATAATAGTATGCTGTGTGGAAGACCAGAAGGCTCACTGGCAGAACTATAAAAATTAAAATATGCTCCCATCACATCCTGTGATGTTGAAAGATCATTTAGCCAATTCAAATCAATATTACCTCCCAATAGAAAAAAAAATAATTTCGAAAGGAGAATGACCACGGGTGGTATCGGTAAAATTTGAGTTGTGCCACGTATTCGTTATATTGTTAATTCCTATTTGTATTTCTAATGATCATATGTATCAATATTAAGTCTTAATTAAACCGGATAAATTGAAATAATAGTAAAAGTTTTTCTTTTGAAACATGTATGACTACGTATGGAATCGGTAAAATACTAGTTGTGTCACGTGTTCGTGATATTGTTAATTCCTATTTGTATTTATAATGATCATATTTATCACTATTAAGTTGTAATTATACCGAATAAATAGAAATAAAAGTAAAAGTTTTGTTTTGACACATACCTATATCTATCTCTCTTGCTAACGTCATATGTCATAGTTTCTATTTGAAATGTCAAATGAATGTGTTCGACGCATTGTTCGATGTTATTTTGAAATAACGTTTAAATTACGATTTACTTTTCACATTTGTCTTGTAAATTAAAATATTACCTATGTAATAAATGTTAAACTTAACGTTCATCGTTAGTTTAAACTCGATTAAGTAGTTTTTTGAAGTGTTGAATAAAACTATTGTTTTATTTTTATTGTCGCGAACTGCGGCTTATTTACATAAAAACTTTAATCATATCTAAAAGTACTAACATCAAGCTTTAAATTGAGCTATATTTCATCTTGACACAATAAGTTTGATTGCGATACCAAGTGCCATAGTAACTTGGGCAATCTCCTTTAAAGAAACATGTCATGTTTATTGTTATTCAGATGTAAGTAAAACGGAAGATGAGTAAAATTGTATTTTTTTTATATATATAATATTGTTGCTTTTAACTGTACATATTTTTTTCATATTTCAGTATTTTCAGTCCATTTTATATGTACATATTTCGAAAATTTTAATACATATTTATCCGGGCCCTGGTGATAACGCATCAGTATAAACAGTATTGTCTTGCCTGTCTGGAGCAGCCGTAGAATACCCATGGCAACCTTCAGAGGTCGAGACTTTTGGTCTATAATTCGAGTGTGTCGAGTATCCATAGCGATTCTGCCCACTGCTTGTGGTTTCCGGTCCATATTCAGTCGAGTAGCCTTGACCTTGGCGATATTGTCTACTGAACGATGTTTGTGGTCTATATGATCTCCCTGGTTCATAATCAACATAACGTTGGCGAAACGGACTAAATTCGGAATCGTGAGTTTCCATTTCTTTACTCTTTTTATAACTTCAATTAGCTCCATTTTTGTAGAAAGCTTACGGGATGGATTTAAAATCATCTAAAAGCGAAAGTATAAACAGTCTATCTGAATCAGACTTGCTGTTTTACACGCTTTTCTCTCATTACAATACTTTCCCTTGATACCTGCACCAAATTATCGTCGTCACTTGTCTTCTTTTTTTTGGTAACAGGTCGATCACCTTGAGTACCAGATTACCGCCGGCGTTGGTTTCCGCAGTGCGTATTTCATCCATGCTATATTGAGTTTCATTAATTTCCACGGTAGGCCGAAGAAAATGAAGTTGTTCGAAATATACGTATGGACTCTTACGCGAAGTTGCACTTTTAATACCAGCTCTGCGTTTTACTTCCCTGCTGTAACTAGTCCTGGTAGGCTATTCTGTAAAAAACGCGCCCGAACTCGCATCTCACCTGAGTGAGTCGACTCACTTCACTTTCGAACGTTCGAGTTTTTGGTTTCGCATTCTGTAAACATCCGCTCGGCAGAGGCGAAGCGAAGTGAGTCTCACTTCGAAACTCACTTGCCGAGTGAAGGGATCTTATAGATTTGAATTTATCGACATTGTTATTGTCTTTAAAATGCGGCAATTTAAAACATTTTGAAGACATAATAAGACTTAAGTATTGTACCGTGGCACTATGTTTTTAGGCCCTAAAAAGTTTCATTCTTGTTTTATTGGAAATATCTAAGGAGCTTCTCTTTTTAAATGCACGAGTAGAACACCCAGAGTTTTATTTCAAAAACACGGTTTTTAAAAAAATATTTAAAAAATTGGAATTTTTGCGGCCGACTGAGCTAAATAAATTCGTATAAAAAAAAATAGATACACTAGATAATTTATTATGTTGCTAATATATGTAGTGATTACAGGCGCAAATTATCCCTTTTTGAAATTTTCGATATTGTCGATAGAGGCGAAAGTATTGTAATTTTTACTGATTGTCGTTTTTATTTTTTTATATTATATGCAGGTGTTAGTAGAAGCTCTGTTTAGTACCAAAAGAAGCCTTGAACTGAGGGCTATATGTGACAAAAATACCACATTCTAACCACGAAGTTATTACGAGATATAGATTGTCTGTGATTCGTATGAAGTTTGTTTATTTCTCAAGTGGTTTTTTGTACCTAATTTTAAAGTGTTTCGTGTTGCATTCTTTCTAAAAGTTTTGTTGGAGTTTTAGTTAATGTTTGAGTTTGGCTTTATTAAGTTGTTGTGTAATTGGTGTTAAACGTGTTGCATAAATTATTTAAAGGAGAAAACTGCAAAAATAACAACTATGAGGTGAGTAATGTGATTCTTGTATTTAACTAAAATATTATCTTATACAACAAGCTTATTGACATATTTAACTTAAAATCTTAAACATTGTAGCTCCTCGGAAAGGTCGTCTCATCCCTCCCGTGCCCAAGTAGAGTATCTAGTCGACTATCTTAGCAAACATCCTAGCTTAGCCAAGGGTTTTTCAAAAGTCCTAGAGACGAAGCTAGAAAAACATGGGAGGAGTTGACTATCAAATTAAATAGCTTGGGAGGCTACACTAAAACATGGAAACAGTGGACAAAGGAAGGCAATAGGCATATAGAAAACTATTCATCTTATACCGTGTAGGTATCTGGCTTACATTTTAATAAACTTTTAATTTTGCTTTAGTATTGGTCTGACAAAAAGAGTGCCGTGAAGAAAAAAGGTGCCCTAAGATACCGGGCACGCAATAAGACTGGTGGTGGATGTGAATCGGTGGTGGAGCTTTCAGAGGTGGAGGAGAAAATACTCACATTAATGGGCGGTTATGCAATTGGTGATAGGCATTTGGAAATTAATCCATTTGAAGTAAGCTATTGTTATCGATTTTGTTGATCCGATACATGTATGTATGTAAAATATAATTATTCAATGTCATGTTCTTTTTTAGGAAATCCCCGTCCTTACTGATGCCAACGAAAGCCCAACATTGCCGACTTCATCTATGATAAATGAAACCACAACTATTGTAAGTAAATACCTAGTGTATTCATAAAATATTACTTAATAATAAACAACTTATTAGTAAATGTTTCTTATATTGTTCTAGGAATACCAAGTCTTGGATGAGACTGCTATAAATACGGAAAATGTTAGTATGGCAGATACTGAGGTATATATTAATAAGGTATTATGAAAATGGTACTTTTTTATTGATTCCAGTATTTGAAATACTATGTTTTTTTTTCAGAGACCTTAACCAATTCAGCAATATGTTGACTGTATCCCAGGGACATCATATTCATCAGCAAGACCCTGTGTAGTCCGCATAGTATAGTATGTACTTATTTGACAAAATTTCTAAAACAATCTCTTTATTTATTTATTATTTATTTATATACTCTTTATTGCACACACAAAGTTTGACAAAACATAGTAACAATCAAAATATTGATATTCAGGTATCCAACATTGAACCAGAGGCCGGACCTTCCCCTGCTCATACACCACCGAGAGCGGAGGTAACGAGCCCTCTGCAAGCAGTTACCCCCTCTGGCTCAGGCAACTTTCCTGCTCGACGTCGATTGAACGTCGCGGGTCCATCACCATGTCGTACTACAAGTAATTATGAGATTTATGAATTGATTTACAATACATATTTATAATCAACAATAAAAATTAGGAAATACATACAAATAAAACTAAATAATACTTGATAATGAATTAAGGAAATAATAATAACATCAGAATAATAATAAATTAATATTTATTTTTACGTTTCAGGGTCATCGAGTCGTCCACAACAACGGCAAAGAAGACGATCACCTCCATCACAAAGGCGGCAATCTCAATTAACAACCTTTACCGAAAGGTTTCTTAGCTTGGAAGAGCAACGGATTGAGATTGACCGTCGCTACTGTGAGTTACAGGAGGTGATGGTCAACTCACAAAGGGAGACCAACAGAATGACAGCAGAGGGCCTGATTGCCGTCGGGGAAGGTCTTAAATTATTAGCCGAAAATTTAAAAAAATAAAATACTTTTATACTTAAATACATTTATTAGTTCTTAACTTATTTTAATAGTAAAAAATTATCTGTGGTTTTACTTATAGTTTCTTAATTTACTAACATTAGTTTATAAGCCCTAATTGAGTTACTAACACCTATGAATATAATTTTCCGGAATAAATAATTTGCATAGATTTTTCATTGAATTAATTATAATTACCGCGTGTTCCTTGCCCTCCATAATTCATTTATCAATCTTTGTCTACATAGCTGACCAAGTATGTTTCATTGGGTACATCCTCATTTGAAGCTACACTTTGTCTGGTCCTATGTAAACCAGCCTCAACCTCTAGCTCTGAATTGAGTACGGCTGGAGCTGGCAGGCCGGCACGATTACAAATATTGTGAAGCACGCAACATGCTATTACAATCTTCGAAACCGTGTCGGGGTCATAATGTAGGACTCTATGTGCTAATAGACATCTAAATCTGGCTTTAAGGACCCCTATTGTTCTTTCTACGGTGTTTCTTGGTTATAGTGATGTTCTGGTGTTCCCTCGTCTGCATTTGGAACTGGCACCATTAGGTACTGACGCTGCAGATACCCAGAATCACCTGTAACAATGAATATTGTTAAAAAATAAAATGTTTTGTTATCAACAATTATATTTTTATTAATGAAACTAGGAGTTTTCAATTATTTCGCCTGCTCTCCAATTTTTATGAATTCCGTGAACTTCGGTAATAAAGCCTAAATTACTCAGAAATAATAATAATAATAATAATTTATTTATTGATAAGACATCATAGGTCCACTTGTTAGTAATTTCTTAATTACTATGTTAGTACATTACATTAATTATTTAAATATTATCATTTTACAATTTACCATTTATATAATGTCATTTTATTTTTATTGATATAGGATGTGTGTACTTGCTCGCAATGGTGCAAGTACACACAATCATATCTGTCTGCGATCATTTTTAGAGCAGTGTTGGTACTGCCCCGCACCCGGCGCACCAGAGATGTACATCTCTTCCGTATTATACTATAAAAGCAATCTACCCGAGCTTCAGCAAACATCCCTGATGCGCTACAGTGGCTAGGCAGCCCCATCAGCGCTCTGAATGCGTTGTTATATTGAATACGCAGAGCATTGTATGCCCGACGACCATAGTTATACCAGAGGCTGCACGTGTAGAAATTAGAGCAATATGCTCTGAATAGTGTTAATTTCACTTCAGTGGAACAACGAGCAAACCTCCTGGCCACCATGTTCGCACGGACCGACAATGCTCTACGCTCCCTCTCTATGTCAGCATTATCCTTCAAATCGGATGTCAGTATATGGCCTAGATATTTATATTCATTGACTCTTTTTAAAACAAGCCCATTCAGGGTGATTGGAGGCATTGACCGGGGTGATTTCCGGCCTGCCTCGAAAACCATAACCTCACTTTTACATGCGTTATAGAGCAAGCCATGACCATCGGCATACCTTTCACATATAGTAATCAACTTACGGAGCCCACATGCTGACGCGCTCAATAAGACCATATCATCTGCATAGCTAATATTATTGACACAAGTGTCATCAATATGACACCCAATATGAGTGTTGCTAAGTTCAACAATAAGTGCATTAATGTACAAGTTAAAGAGTGTTGGAGAAGTCAACCCTCCTTGTCTTACCCCACATTCAAGTTTAAATGTGTCCGAATGAACACCAGCCCAACGAACTGTATTGGCCTGGTTACCATACCAAAACTGTAAAATCCTGATCAATTCAGGAGACAAGTGGTAATCTCTAAGCTTCCTCCATAAGACCTCATATGACACCCGGTCAAATGCCTTGGACAGGTCCAGAAAGCAGGCATAGATTGGGGTTTGCTTTGATGTATAGTACCTGATGACATGTTTTAAGCACAGGACAGCATTTTCAGTGCCTAGTCCGGCTCGAAAACCGAACTGGTTATCATGTAGAAATAAAGTAGTTTTTTGAATGATGAAAGAATTTTTGAAGGATTTAATCCAGTAGTTTGTGAGTTCAATATTTACAAACAAACAAAGATTCGTCTTTATAAATTAGCTAAGAGGTATACAGTACCTAACAAGTACACAGATTCGCCTGTTTGTACTAATTGTTCGAGGTGGTCCCGAATGATGCAATTATTAAAAATAAGGCTGTCGTGAGTCGCTCCGCCATATGTTGCATCTACATGTATTATGTTCAAATGAACTGCAAAAAGAATTATTTTTACAACTATTTTTATGTGGCTGTTCTAATGAATGTTATAAAAAATATAGGTACTAGCAGCGTCTTGTGATTTATACTGCTTAGTTCATGATCCTATGGTATTGGTCCAAATTTCATTAAATCGATTTTTTGTGGTTCAAGTGTGAAAGCGTATACAGACATTATTATATCAGGCTTAGGCGATCCTCACACTGCCCCGCATCACGCTGCATGTTGCATGTCGAAGCACCTACGCGCGTTCTTGCGGGAGTGCAGATCTGCATCATCGTGCGGGTTTTTTGCGCACTCACGCGCGTAGGTGCATTTGTAGATTCACGCACGGCGCGGCGGCTCTCATTAATCATTTATTCGCCGTTCTCTGTGGTGTGAGCATCACGATAGTTTTGATAAAAATGGTTAATAGTGTGGAACTCATTCAGGACGCTGCCATTATACTAACTGTTTGGTTTTTGTACGGTCAAATTAAAAGAAATCGTGCCTATAGAAGATACTGGGTACATCCTTATTTACAAACAAGATCTTTAAATGGGTCATTTGTTAATAAATCGATCGATATCGAGATCCATTTTCTAACACATACGTCACGCCCATTCAAAATCACGCGTGGCACTGCGGGATTCGGTGTGCCATACCTTGCGTCTCGCCCCGGATCTACGCGCGGGGATGCATGTTTCTCCGCGTGTATGCGCGTGACCCGCATGAACGCGCGTGGTTGCATTTTCAGTGTGTTGGACTGTGCGTGTTTTCTATACAAACGGAGATACTTACAAGTAACGTTAAACACGCAGTCACGCAACATGCAGCATGATGCGGGGCAGTGTGAGGATCGCCTGTACATTTCTTGCATGATATGTACGGAAAGTCATTTGTTGTGCAATAAAAAAACATAAGTCTGCAGATTTCGATTTAAACACAAAGATCGTACGTTTACACAGATATCACCAACTCAATTTATCACGCATTCGGAAACCATAGAAAAGATTACTTCTGGCAAAGTAGTCGGATGAGCGAAGATTTGACACTTCTTTTGAAAACATCCACAATATGGTTCAGGGTCAAAACAGATCTTACATCCGTGGGAGCAAAATCGACAACAAAATCGACGATCTTGGTACGCTGCGGCGCGACATGACTGAAATGTTTAGAAATCTGAAATCGGAAATCTCTGATTTAATGAATAGTTTCAAATCGCAACAGGACAAAAAGCTGTCACTTATACAAGCCAGCGTCGATTATTTGACCACAAATTTAGCTAAACTTAAACAATCTGTTGAGTTCTTCTCTGAAAAATATGATGAAATCCATACTAATATTATAAATGCGAAAGTAACTCTGTCTGTCTGTCTGTCTGTTACTCAATCACGCCTTAACTACTGAACCAATTTGCATGAAATTTGGTATAGAGATATTTTGACCCCCGAGAAAGGACATAGGATAGGTTTTATCCCGGAAATCCTACGGGAACGGGTTTTTCTTTGAAAACGCGGGCGAAGCCGCGGGCGGAAAGCTAGTACATAATAAAATAGGCGTTTTGGAACAGGAATATAAAGAATACCGTTGCGTCACGCAAATGCTTGAAACAAAAATTGAAAACTTAGAAAAACACATGAGTTGTCAATGCAAATGCTTCATCTCCCAAAAAAACATACGGAACGTCTGTTGTACCCCGTGGTAGTGGTCTTGGCATCGGAAAATTTAGATTATTTGAACAAATTCTTTGCCATAGTTGACTATTACGAAACACACCACCATCACTAATTCTTCCCTGGCTTCCAATTTCAGCAAAAATAAAATTGTAATTATTATCGACCAGAGCCAGAAGTACTATGCTGAAACTCTTTTTATAGTTGTAGTATTCCGAACCCCTATGTGCAGGAGATTGCATTACGATGTGTTTGCCATCAATTGAGGAGCTTCTGTTCAAAAGGAGATAAATCCACTTTACATTTTTATTTTTTTTTATTTTTTTTATTGTTCTCTATGTTCGAATACACCAACTTGTGCACACATTTTGCTTCAAAAAGCTATATTTCCAATACAAAAACGACGTTCAAATTTCAAGTTTCAATCAAAGGGAGATAATTCCGAACGATATTTTTAGAAATAAATGTTTTGAACAAAAAGAGATATATTTCATATAAAATGTCGACTAGACCAAAATTATCGGTACAAAAGGAGATATTTTCGTTTCGTTTCGACTACGATTATTTTAAAATCGATTTGTTATGTCAAAGACGGTTAAAAGAGCTTGTATCCAGAGCTACAAAATGTATGATTAAAAACAATTTATTTTTTTCTATTTCGTCATTCGTCAGTCACTTCACATGTCAATTTCTCCTGTGATTTCTGCCAAACGCGTTGACTATTCTGTATTTTTTTAGAAAAAGATTATAAAATAGACAATTACATCCGTTCAGCGTGTGTTTTTTGTAAAATGGACACTGTAGGCCAGTTGAATTCTGGTCCGAGAAAGAAACAACGAAAAGATCGGTCTACTTATAAAAAGAAGACGTAAGTACTTTCTTTACCATGAGGCCACTGAGCACTGTTCATGTTCTAGTACAAAGGATCACAGTATGGTCTTCAACTTTGGTAATTTTCTGTTTTAGGTACACAGATAAGGATCCTCTTGGAATTAATTTTAAGCAGCCATGTCAACACAAGACCTCCAGTAAATTCAAATGTTCTTCGGTAACACTTCGGAATGTTATAAAAAACCGAAAGTTGTTTTTTGCACAAAACAGTAAAGTCAAACAAGATGTTTATTTGACGAGATTAATGACATCATATGAACCTCAGAGAAGAAGAGGTGGTTTAGGAATTGGGCTTAAAAACAGAAAAATGTCTTGCTCCTATCATTTGTTATCAAAAAAGAACAAAATGGTAACTGTATGTAAATAATTTTTCAAGGTTACTTTCTCAGTAACAAACAAACGATTGCAAACTATCAACACATCCACGTACAAAGGAGATCTTCCGCAAGAAAACAGAGGAGGGGACAGAAGATCTACCAAAAGTGAAGAAAAAAAACAGAGCCTCAGAAATTTTCTTAAAGCACTGCCAGCAAAGGAAAGTCATTATAATAGATTAAAAAGTAAAAGAATTTATTTAAGTTCAGAGTTGAATGGTGCCAAATTGTTGAGGTATTACAATAGTTCTGTTCCTGCCAATTTAAGGGTATCACGATCAATGTTTTATGATATATTTTATAAAGACTTTAATATTGGCTTCTCATGCCCTTCCTCTGATGCCTGTAATGTTTGTACCCTTTGGTCTAACAAAATAAAAAACGAATGTGATCCAGCCAAGAAACAAATATTAATGGTAGAAAAAAGGGTTCACAAACTCCGGGCTAATGCTTTCTATCAGTACATGAAGGATGAAGTAGAAGGGAGTATATCCTTCTGTTTTGACCTACAGCAGGTCCAACCTCTACCGAGAACTCCTATCCAGGATGCCTTTTACTCCCGGCAAGTCAGTCTCTACAATTTTTGTATAGTTGACTTAAAGTCTAAAAAACCAACTTTTTTTACTTGGAATGAGACTCAAGCCAGTAGGGGGTCAGTGGAAATTGGTTCCGCTCTGTACACTTACTTGAATGGACTCGATATACCTGCTGAAATAACAACATTGAGACTGTTCTGTGATGGCTGTGGTGGCCAGAACAAGAACAACCATATCATTCATATGCTCTTGTTCTGGCTAGGTGTATAGGAGCAATTATTGCTCCTATACACCTTGGAAATTTTCTGAATCCTTAAGCTATTTCTAACCACGACTGTGGATTTTCCGGAATCTGTAAAATAAATATTAATTGTTATTTTATGTATATAATACATCGTTATTTTCAGACTCCACCTACGCCTGAGAGTGGAATTGCCAGTAATGATCTAGGTGAAAATGATCATTAATCAGAACCTACGGCATTATCTCCATTGCCAACTGTACCGCGGCGCCGAAAGAATCCAGTGGAACTAGAAAAAGCTGGCAAGACTATGAAGGAAGCTAAAGTTCGCTGCATAAAGTTTTAAATAAACCACAAGTGGTAGAAGACGATTTCGATCGGTATGGCAAGATTCTTGTAAGCTTCGAAAACTATCTGAATCAGAAAGCTTAAAAATCATGTATGAAATTGATGGTTTATTTATTTAGCGTTTAAATACTACACCCACATACTCTGCACGGCCTTCACCGATTTACTCATCGTATTCAGAGCCAACACAACGACTTCAATTATCACATCCGAATACATCACCAATATATATATATTTTGGAATGTTATGTTTTCAATTATTGGACATTATCTAAAACATGCTAAAACTGTACCTATATAAAGTGTATTTAAATCAATGTAGTGATACTGTTATATTATATTAATACATATTGCGTTTTTGTATTAAATTTAGTTTTTAACTTTTAATTGAAAATGTTTTAAATTTGACATTGTTAAAAATATGTATTAATCATTATAATATTTGACTAGTCACTAGAGTATCAAACATAATTGTAGCGGTTGTATATTATAATCTTAATTAATGTTATATTTTTTTTTTGTATTAATTTATAAATTGTATTGTAAATTTGACCTCCCTATCGCATTGGGTAACTGTAATGGTAGGAATGGTTGTATATAAATAAATAAATATTACGTACGGCCTGAATCGTCATGTACCTACCTTTCAGATTTAAGAGATAAGAAAAATGATACAGGAATCAAAACCGCAACTTAACAAGTGCGTAGGCCTATGGATTACATTCGGAAAGAGGCTGTAATGAGGCTGCGAAACTTGGAAAATAAGAAAAAAATTGAAATACAAATATTAAAAACACAGGTACTTAACTATGGATACCAACAATCTTTTTTAATTTATAGCCAGATTAACTTATATACCATTTCTTTGCAGTTGGAAGCTAAACAAATAAAAAAAGGGCAGCGATTTTACAAGAAGAGACCAACAAATGTTTGTTCGAAAAAGCCAAAATAGAATTAGAGGAAGTAAAGAAATTAGTGGCAAAACAAGTTATAACTGATTAATTTGATTAGTCTCTACAATAATTAAAATAAAAGTATTATTGTTTATTTTATGGATTTTTATTTATTAAAAAACTAATATTAAGAGAAAAACCTATCAACCAAAGATTGTCGCACCATAAAGCCATTGCTGTTAGAGTTTTCACTAATTGGTACAACATCATCATTTTGAATATGAATGTCTTCGCAGTTCATTGGCACCAAATCGTCTACTAATACTGCAACTGTATCCACCTTGATAGCCATTCCCACTTGAAGACAAGGAAATCTCTTCCAAATACCGACATATCTTTCCACAGTATTTCTGGTTTTAATTTGGATTTGTTATAATTTTCTTGGGGAGTTGAATTGGGTGATAAAAATGGAGTCAGTAGCACATTGCTAACTGCATACCCGCTGTCCCTTAAAATAATCCCTTTTAATACACCAGTATTTAGTCTTTGCTTGACAGCACTGCTGTTGTAGATAAAACTATCATGTGGACTGCCAGGCCACCGGGCTACTAAATCATAAAATTCCAAATTTGGCCCTGTGACTGCTTGAACATTGATTAAAAACAATTAAATTTGCAATTTCAGGTTTGCTATCATTATAGTTTTAAATATATTGTTACTTGCGAAAATAAAATAGTGTGAAAATAGCGCTTTGGGCTTCTGTATCCTATTTTGAAATTTTTGATGCTCTTAAAAATTTTGAAATATTTAAAAGTGATGGGCAATTGGTTGAATCAGAATAAACAATATCGTATGAAACCTATTAGTTTATACTTATATGTTCACCATAATAGAGACAAAATTCTTGATAATTATAAAAACTTTCGTGGTCAAATCAATTTAACAAAGTGTAATGAGTATATTGAACTAAGTAAGTCATGACAATGATAGCGAAGAAAATTTTAATGAAACACATGAGCAAGTGTGAGATGATTTTATTCCTTATTTTCAAAATGAATCATGCCTGTAAAGATAACATACTAAATTTTACAATTAAGTTTTCTGAGTCACAATGGACAGTAATTAAACCGGTTGAACTTTAGGGTAGTATTTTGAGGGTGCAATACAGATCATTTATGAACAAATATGTGCGCAACAGTTTTTACACCGGTACTTATTGTCACGAAATGCTAGCAGGCAAAGTACGTTTTCTCAAGAAATTATTGAAGGATATTTGATTATATACAGTAGTGAGTTAGTTTAGCTACACGGAACTGTGTGCCTAGTGCGAGTGTAACAAAAACAAGCGAGTAACTTCAACATCGCGTTTATCGAATAAACTCCAATCGCGATGACTATCGAGTACGAGCGAGTGCCAGTGACATTCGACCCTATCTACTCAATCGGCGTTTGCTCACCGTAAATAGTGAACGTTTTTTTTCTTAAGTTGGCTATACGTTTACTAACCAACCATTTTAAAAAATGCATTTTAATATGGTGGACATAAGGAAGCAAGTGTATCTATCGTGGTGGTTTTTTGTGACGTTTTTGTTTGCGTTTGGTCGTTTATTTTGCTCTCGTAAGCTATATATTTAAAAAATATATTGTTTGATGCTCTTGGCGTTCGTGTTTTTGAATTAAAATATTCTTTTAAGTTAAAAATGAAGACAAGTTCGGCTCAATTTGATTTGATGGTGACGTTTATGGAACAGTAAGTGCAATTTATCTGCGGTATTCTTATAAATATAATGAACATAAGATCCACCCAATTAACCACAAATGTAACTTGTTTTATTTAAGACATGGTGACTTAAGCAAACCATCCTCCAATGCAAGAGGTAGGATTTCCACTTTGACGCGTTGGGAGGAATTGACTCAGCTTTTAAATAGCGATGGCAGTGGAGATTCTAAAACTTCTGACAAATGGAAGAAGGTATGTCAAGTGTTTTTAAGCTTTCCTATTTCTTAAAACATGGTTACTGTTTGAGGTGTTGCTTATATTGAAATGTTTTCTTACATGATTAAAGGTTTGGAGCAATTTCAAGAATAATACCAAAAAGAAGGCTGCTCGTTTGCATAGAGCAGCAAGTGGAACTGGTGGTGGCCCTGCTGTATTTGCTAAATTGACAGATTTAGAACAGAGAGTTCTAAATCTGATTGGGGTACAAGTAGCTACGGGTTTGCAAGTGGAAGAGGCTGGATTATCACAGGCAAAAACTATATAATATTACACCCAACAAAATAATACCTTCCATGTTTTTCATAAATGTACTGTTTTTTAATAAAGTATCCTTTCTCAGGTGATTGACATGCAGCCTAATCTGAGTGTGGGAAATGACCCTAGCGTAGTAACTCAACAACCAAGTCAATCCGTTGAATGTAAGTCAAGAATGTAATATGTATGATTACCTGTATACTACATTGTTAGCTCTATGCACCTGAAATATTCATGATGATTAACTATTAGGTTTCTGTCACAGTATCTCAACATGGGCTAGCGTCACCTCAAAGTGCTTCACCAGTGCCACCACAAGTGTCGAGGGCTATATCTTCTCCGCCAAATATATTTACAGAGGAAGAAATTCAACGTAAGACATAGCTTAATTTGAGATGATACTACATTTAACATGGTACAAAGTTACAGTTTTCATTTATATTCCAGCATCTCAACCATGGTATGAACCTATACCTGGGCCATCAATAGAAGCTCAGACAAGAGCTGAAACACAATTTGAAGGTAAGATAGAACCCATTTATCTATCAATGTATGTCATAATTATGTATGAACTATTTTGTTATATATGAAATATTTTTTTACAGAAACTGGCTTGCATACTCCTACTAGGCCTACCTCCCATGCTCATGTAGTTCGGCCCCACACAGAACCCACACGGTCAGGACAGACGACACCTCGTCGTGCCAGACTGACACGCCCTCGAGGATCACCTCGAAGGCGTAGCAGGCTGACACATACAGACCAGGCTGCGGAAAACTTTCTCCGAGCAGAGGAGTTTTGGAGAAAGTTTAAAATAGAGCAGCATAACGACTACATGAGCATGCGGAGAGAGCAAAATAGAATCAGAGACTCAGAAATTCGAATTAGAGACTCCGAAATTCTCCAAAATTCCGAGACTCAAAGGCAGTGGCAATTTATAGCATTAAGAGTTGTTAATATATTAGATAAGTTAGTTGATAAGTTTTGTAAGGATTAATAATTATACAGGCGAGTTCTCTAGAGAGTGTTACTTGATTAATGTTTTGTTATGTTTATAATACGTTATGTTTATAATAATATATGCTGTATCTGACTTATTTAATTTGTAAATGATTTCCGAACGTTTGTGTAGCAGCTTCTTTTTTAGTGTCTCCGGATTTTTCTACACACCGCATCTTTAAAAATCCACTCAGTATGGACGGGGATCCCGGTCGTTTGGCAGACATTTTTTACACCTGAAATCAGATAAATTGATGAGATAAGTACGAAGGTACCGTAATTATGAATTTATTACGGGTACTATTTTCGTGATTATTCTTGTTAGTATAGCGGATATATAGCGGATAGCTAGTAATATAATAATTGTTAAATATTAATAGTCAATTAATACATGCTAATAGTCAAGATTATACTTACTTGTTGTATTGTAGTCAGTAGGTAACTTAATATATTTGGGTCAAACAGATGACCTTCGACTAAGTATATAATATTTATTACAACTGAAAATATGGCTGGCGGAGGCTTCATGAATCCATTTTAGTTGAATTGTCTGTGGTGTATTACGTTGAAATAAACTTATATTTTAACAACAATCGTCAACAATCAACAATCTCTTGCCACTTTTGTTACAGTATTACCAGTTTACAAAATTAGTATTTTTTACGCAGGGTGTTTTTAATCGATTTTTTATTTCTTTTAAGTTTAAAGTTAAATAAAAAAACATTTATTATTTTACAGCCGACGATTGCTGAGCAACAAGAATTGCCTGAAGATACGCCCTCAACTTCTGGACAAGTTCGTCATAACAGAAATTATGAGACAGCGTCAATTTTTGAGTGGACTGCTGAAAGACGTACACCCGAAGTTGCTACTTTTGACGAGTTTACCTGTGGTATACATTTCACCCCAGCTGAAATTGTTACGGAGTTAGATATGTTACAGAATTTTATGGACTCTGATTTCGTGTCATTTATTGTTGAAATGACAAACAAATTCCACAATTATTTTATTTTAAATGTTGATTTGCGAATGCATTCACGACTACATGCATGGCATGATGTAACTGTCCCAGAAATGTACATATTTTTTGTAATTATGATGCTGATGACCAGAAACCGCCATTTATCTATAGAAGAACACTGGTCTACAGATATATTATTGAGTTCTCCTATATTTTCAAAATTAATGTCAAGAAATAGATTTTGTATGATTCTTGGCATGTTACATTTTTCCCGACCAAATGAAGAAAATTCTGTTTTGTCGAAAATAAAATCACGTATAACTCACGCGAGGGAAAAATTTAGAAATGTTATTACACCGCATAGAAATGTATGCATTGATGAAAACATTGTGCCATTCAAGGGTCGCTTATCAATAAAACAATATTTGCCAAAAAAAAGAAATCGATTTGCAATTAAATTGTTCGTTTTATGTGATGTAGATTCCGGAGTGATTATAGATTTTATAGTTTATTGCGGTGCAAGTACAGACATAAATGATCCAGCGAATTTAGGCGTTGGAGGAGCTGTTGTTTCCACTTTAATGAAAGATTTTTTTGGCTCAAATCGTCATTTGTATGTGGACAATTGGTACACAAGCCCCTTATTATTTAAATATTTATATGATAATCAAATTTATGCTTGCGGCACCGTAAAAATAGAAAAGGTATGCCTAATTTAGGTAGAATACTAAATTTACATGAAATGGAAACCCAGTTTTCTGGTCCTCTTATGGCTTGTAAATGGAAGGACAAAAAATATATATACATGTTATCAACTATACATGATAATGACATGGAACCATCGGCAAGAACCAGTAGAAGTACGGGATTGGCAATCCCGGATTGCCAGTAATCAAGCCTAAAGCCGTTTTAGATTATTCGAAGAATATGGGAAGTGTTGACACTGCAGATATGTTGCTATCATCCCTACAGTGCATAAGCAAAACCATAAAATGGTACAAAAAACTATTTTTCCATATATTCGACATGCACCTTTTAAATGCATATTATTGTTTTAAAAAGATACACGGTACTCCAAATTTAAAATTTGCCGACTTTCAGTTGTCCGTAACTCGGCAAATAATAGAACGTTATCACAATAGCAATGTTTTAGAAAGACCCATTAGCAATAGGGAAAGCGCGAGAAATCCCTTGCGTATATTACCAGGTAATTCAAAAGACCATATGCCCACAATCATGGGAAAATACCTAAGATGTAAATCATGCACAAAGGAAAAAAGACGCAAGATGACTCGATATATGTGCAAGATATGTAATGTAAATTTGTGTGCTGCACCCTGCTTTCAAAAATATCACAGCCCATCACAGTAGATAATTATAAAATATTTTTGTAGGTTGCTATTAACCATAGACATTTTTTTATTGATATTTTATATAGATAATTTAATTTTAAATTATCTATATAAAATATTATAGATTGTTGATTTTTTATTAAGTATTTTTTATTTTCATGTGATATCTATACATATAATAAAATCGTAGGAAAGTCAAAACTGTACATTGAATATTTTTTTAAAAGAATACATAATCCATGATCTATAATCGATATAGAAGCCAAAAATATAGTTTTTAGAATTTTTGTCTGTTTGTCTGTTTGTCTGTTTGTCTGTTTGTCTGTTTGTCTGTATGTTTGACCGAGCTAATCTCGAAAAGTACTGCATAGATTTACTTCAAATTTTGCATGAATATTCCTAAGAGGTCGGGTGAGGATAGTTTAAACATATTATCATGATATCACCTTCGGGGGAGGAGCTGTGAGCCTTTATTTTTCTTACATATTCCGTGTACTACGACAGCGTACAATCTAAAGACTCATGTTTAAATGTTGGTTTCGAGTAAGCCATGCTATTATCTAGCTTTACAAAATAAAAACTATGTCATTTACGTAATTTGGGCAGAGAAACAGTTAAATGAATCTTAGCAGTATAAAGAAAAATTTGAAACAGCGCCATCTATGAAGTGTTAGAAAAATCAAATACACGTTAACTATTGGAAATTAATAATCAAATGACGCATATATAATATGTTGTTTGACAATATCTAGATGGACACTATAAAAATTATGCCATTTAAGTAACTTGGGAAGAGAAACATAGTTTAACCCTTATTTCGACGGAGAAGGTGATAGTAAACTTATTAAAATTTTATTGTATAACCTAGTTTCCATGGTTTTTCTAAACCTCCAAAAAAAGAAAAAAAAAATCTACCCCCCACCCTTAAGGAGATAAGCGATGTCCGCCACACCGGACATTATCGAATCTTAGTAAAAATGACTTGTCCGTCCTAGCGGACTTAATCGAATACGTGAAAGAAGTTGCATAGTATAAAGTAAAAGAATATAATAGTAAAAGAGCCTTTATTTTTTATAAAAGTACAAAGAAACTGTGAAAAAAAGTAATCTAAAGGTGAACGTACTACGGGAGGATCTTCAACTACTGCAGTATCTTCTATCTGGGCTCTATACAAAAAGGTACTCTGTTTCCATTTGTAAGAGAGGGAAAGCTTTTGAATTTGCTTGGGTCTCTTTTTTGTCACAACTGATAGTTCTCTGAGTCTTCTTTTTCAATACACATGTGTTGGCAACGAGGGTAAAGACGATATAGAAGGTAAGTTTGCAAAATTGAGTTCCTGCGACTGGTTCGGGAAAACTTGCTCTATATTTGGACTCAAAGGCGTCGGGAAGTCGTATGTAAAGGTTAGGTAGATAAGAAGTATCTAACAAGTTGATAGGTACTAAGATTAGATGTAATGTTTTGGTAATACCGACAACTCAAATCTTTTACCTTTCATACCATATTTCGACAAGGTCCGCCGTGACGGACAAGCTGTAAGACACAATAAATACAGGTGTTTCGACGAAGTCCGGTGTGGCGGACAAGTGAAAAACTCGATAATTATTAAGAATAACGTAAGCAAAAGCTATGAAATCGTATTATTTGAACGTTAGTAGACTAAATTCACAAAAAACAAATAAAAAATCTACGCAACATAGGCAAAAAATAATATTTTTTAATAAATTACCTGAAAGACTTTCTTAGTGCGCAGTTTCGCCGACATTTTTTCGCCAACTGTCAAACTCTGGGTTATTACACGCAAAATTTATTTTTCTACTAAAATTTGATCGACCTCCCAATAGCTTAGTAGTTTTTTTGTTGCAAAAATAGAATTAGACGGGGCGGTGGATTTTTTTAAAGTACTTGTCCGGTGGTAAGGACAAATTCGAAATAAGGGTTAAAGAATGTAAGTTGTATAATGTTAATTTTGTAACAGCGCCATCTATGAGATTTCGTAAAAATCAAATCAATTTAGATGTTAACACTACCGAATACACAATTGGAAATTAATTAATAATTTAAATATAATTATGTTATTTATTTAACTCTTTAGCCCATATCTTCCCTTCCCTATAAGGTATATTTCGTGTAAATAATAAATATACTACATTTTTTAAAGTGAGGGTAGATGTTTATTATTTTAAGTAAAACTAGACACCATTAACTACAGTTAATCTAATATTGATTGCGTTCATAAGTTACAATTTTAAAAATCTTCGTATTTTATAAATTTACTAGCTTACCGCCCGCGGGTTCGTCCGCTTTGTCTAAAACCTAATAAATTATATACTAAAACCTTCCTCTTGAATCAGTCTATCTATTAAAAAAACCGCATCAAAATCCGTTGCGAAGTTTTAAAGATGCATACAAAGGGACATAGGGACAGAGAAAGCGACTTTTTTTATACTATGTAGTGATATTATTTTATAAAGCAATTGAATGCCATAAAACCAAAAATATCAAATGCAATCTTCGTGTTTTGTGAATTTTCACCATCATGCGTTCCCACAAAAAGTAAGTTGTTACTTATAGGTATTTATTTTTTATAATGATAGCAATTCATGTTTTTTGTTGGTAGGTATTATATTACACTTTTAGAATGAAATAATAAAATGATGAATTCTTTTATTATTTTGAGGTGCATTGGGAACAGTAGTTTTTGATAAAATTTTATTTGTAAGTAGCTTTTTTTATAGATTTACAGTTAACTTTTGATTTTGTTATTTACTGATTCAATGCTCATAAAATTATATCGCCTTTGGAAGACGATTTCTGCTGATATTTTTACAACACCACTTGAAAATTGATGATTTGATGGTAAAGATAGTAGCAGCGAGGATTAAGTGGAAATTAGTAATCATCCGCTTCGTCAATTTTTGACTGAAGTTAATGTCCAAAGTCCAATGGTTCAATCATTGGAAGTATCTCGGGAAATTTTGGAGGATATTTTTCAGGAAGGAGAGGAGGGGCAGCCAACCACATATCAAACGACTACGTTTTAGTACCGAAAAAAATGTTATTCCAGATGAAACGTAAATTTTGCACTCACAACTGTACAAGTAATGTTTTTATTTTGACTTTGCGGTTATCTGATTATAATATTTATCGTTATGGCTATCGAGGTACCGACTGTACTGGGATCAGAGTACATGATACAGTTCATCATCCAGGATTGCTAAGAGCATTTTAACACTGAAAAAGATGTTTTCTTTGAATCGTAGTTGCTTCATTTATTTATTTTTAATCATTTTACATAATATGTTTTATATTTTATAAATATAATATCATTTTCATTATTTAAGTAGATAAAATAAATTATGTAACGGTTTTATAAGAAAACACAGTATATTTATTAGGCGACGGTGATTTCTTCCAGGCAAAAGATATTCATCAGCTCAATAAAATTGAATAGTATGTTGTTAGTTATTCTTTAGATTCACAATTGTAATGAGCATTTCCGCAAGCAAGTTGTATCGTAGTTTAGATATATTATCATAGTTTTGACATATTAAAGTTCCAACAAAACCCTCAAATTTTTGAGCAGGGTTGATCAAGATAATTTGAAAAATGTGCCGTGTTAAGTATTATAGAAAAGGTTAGTTCGTTGGTAATTATTATTTCTTCTTCATTTACATGTTGTTAGTAAAAATAAACTTTGACTAACAGTCAAAGTATATTTTAACTAATACTACTTAATATCTATTATACCTACTTATGTTCAGTATTTATCTGTATTATTCATCATCATCAGCCCATATACGTTCCCACTGCTGGGACACGGGCCTCCTATGAGGGTACAGGCCATAATCCACCACGCTGGCCAAGTGCGTGTTGGCGGATGACACATGTCATCGAACTGTTTTAATTCTTCGACATGTCGGTTTCCTCACGATGTTTTCCTTCACCGTTCGAGCAGTGGTGATGTTACAACATGCGCAGATAAATTGAAAAATCAATTTATTTCCTGCGCGCTCGCCTGGTCTCGAACCCCGGACTTATCGATTCGAAGTCCGAGGTCTCACCACTGAGCCACCACTGCTTATCTGTATTATTATTGCTTGGTAATTAATATATTTTCATGTCGTATACCTAATTATAAACATAAGTTTGATGTGTAATTAGCTGGATTTATTTTTACACACTCACAGACTTATATTTTATGTTAAAAGAGTGTTAATAGTGTAAAGCGCGTCACACACGGTGAAGATACTATAATATTGTATCTTAAGATACTGTTATACATATTTTATATCACAGTATCTTAACGCATCCGGTATCAGCGTTCGGACCATCATTTTTAGGGTTCCGTACCTCAAAAGGAAAAAACGGAACCCTTATAGGATCACTTTGTTGTCCGTCTGTCCGTCCGTCCGTCCGTCCGTCTGTCAAGACCCTTTTTCTCAGGAACGCGTGGAGGTATGAAGCTGAAATTTATATCAATTACTCAGGTCTACTGTCCCTTGAAGCTGTGAAAAAATCAAACTTCTAAGCCAACGCAATCAAAAGATACAGCCGTTTATGCCGCAAATTTTCGACACTTGCAAGGGAATCAAAACCTACAGTGTGCTTCCCGTCAACTCAGAATCTTGAAATTTGGTACGAAGCAACGTCTTATAGCATAGATAAAGGAAAAATTACGAAAACCATAAATTTTTAGTTACATCACATAATATATATTTTTTTAATAATTTTAAACTTACTACCACGGAACCCTCGGTGCGCGAGTCCGACTCGCACTTGGCCGGTTTTTTTTCTTTTTGTCATTGCGTACTAAGACCCCTGTAGAACCGCCATCCTTTTACAAATGACGCGAAATTTTGTGGGTAATAAAATATAACAGTATCTTAAGATAAAATATTATAGTATCTTCACCGTGTGTGATGCGCTTAAATCATGATATTTTTTCACAATTAATAATAATCCTTTTTTCTAATGGTGTTGGCATTAAATTAAACCGCGCTGTCGTTTCGTTCACAAAAAATGATGTTATGAGGAGCATATTCGGTCCTCATATCATAAAAAATCTGTGCGAAAACAATAAACACGTGTGAGGCCCTCACGGCAGATCGGGGCGGTCTGACGCGAAGTGGGGACAGCGTTGTCACTGTATCGCTCTTGCCACGCTGTTCAACAGACTTATTCGATAGTTCAGTTTTGTGTTAAGACCGCTGTGACAACCAACCCGTGAGACAACCAAACCCGGTCTCCCCTACTATCCCGTGAGACCGAAACCTTCACTGAGAGGGTATGACGTCTCACAGCTGATCGCAAACGGCATATTGTACTATCCCGTGAGACCGAAACCCTCACTGAGAGGGAATTACGTCTCACTACTGATCAGTGATCACGACAGTCATATTTTATCTCGAGAATCTGAAACTTTACTTAATATGAAGACCGTTTGACAAATAATAGGGTGCATCATAATATTATTCGATCTCTTGAAGATGAACATGAGTATAAGCAATGACTAGAGTAGGGACGCGAATATTACAATTATATGAGACAAGAACGATTAATAAGTTTGTTTAGTGAAAGATTAAGAATTGAAACTATTCGGTCTCTGGAAACGGACGAATAGCGAGAGGCCCGTCTTTCTGCAGACAGATTTCGTCATAGTCTTAATGACTTGAGGTAAACAATCTACGAATTCGGTGGTGTGGTCTGACAAATATAAAAGTGGGTTTGCTTATAACCTCACAATTGATTACAGATCATCTTCTGTAAAGGCGTAGTATGTTCTTTTTGTAATGCTTTAAAGTGTAGTAAGGAGTCGGCTTTCATTTGAAGATACACCGGAACCTTTGAAATCACTACTTTTAGAGGAACATACTGTGCAATGTAAACTGTTATTAGACAATATTCTCTCTTATAGTAGCGCGTTTCAAATGATCCTTTGGTGCTCAATAATTATCAGAAGGTCCGTTCATGCTTACTTTTAAGATACAAGGTCAATTTTACCATTTGATAGGATCCCTTTTGCCTGTAGGCCAACCTAAGTTTGTTTAAATAGGTATATTTTGTATTCGACTACAACGAATAGTGGAATACAAGAAATCAATATTTCTCAAATTTAAAACTGAACTCATTTCACAATTTTAGAACAGGTTAATTCGTATGTATGCAGTTTTAAATCGACATTAGAAGCTTTTCCTCAAGATGGTGATATCGGCACTCAGGAACTCCCTGGACGTGTTATAACGCCCAGGCCACAGTATTACAAATTTTTCCTAAAATAGAGCAACGAATGTATTTTCGCATAGCAACGGAGGGGAACTCGCAGGGGGTCAAGTGACGCGTCACGCGGGCCACTTACCACAAACATGCTTAGTTTGTGGTACCGAGCGCGAAAGATAGTCATCGTGTTTTTAGTAAAGTTACTATGTTAACTAACGTAATTTAATACTTAAGTACATATTCTATAATGGTGTGCTCAAACTGTTAATCTACATTTAATTTAGATTATTATATTTTGATACTAAGTAATGTAGAATTTAAATCACATTCATTCATGTTTTCTTCAGATTTTAAGATTTTCTTATCAGAGTGTTCAATTTTAATGTAAGTAGTTAAATTTTATAAGAGACAATAATTAAGAACATTCAAAAATAAAGTATCACGTATTTTTTTTAAACGACGAATGACGAAAAACGACCTAATCGTGGACGAAGTCGCGGGCAACAGCTAGTTTTACAAATAAGTACAAGGCTATTAATGAGCATAATAATTATATAGATAGGTAGGTAAATACAATGCTGTTAATGAACATAATGATTATATACAATTGTTGATTTTTTATTATTTTTTATTTTATCGTCACAAACACAATGTATGCGTTCTAGCATAATATTTATTGTCCATGTAATGATAAAAATTCGCTTAGGTAGGTACTTACCTATTTAGCAGTTTTCAAAATTTATTACCTAATAAGTCTAATCAGTGCCTTTATTAGAATATTCTTATGATACAAATTGTCGCTATGTCATATCAAAATATGGTAATTGACCTAAATAGGTACCTACATATAATTAGTATTTGTAATAACTCAAGTATTAAACTAAATGATTGGAAAATAAATATGTAGTTTTAATGCAATTCCCTAAACTTAATAAATAAACTCGATAAGTTATAATAATATACAGCTACACATCCCTAATCAGAAGCGAGAGATAATAAAAAAAAGGATGGTTGCCCGCGCCATTGGCATGTATACATGCCAATGGGGCGTAACTGATAGAGAATAGTGCTGTAACTTGCTGCAATTTTATATGTATTTTTGTATCTCAAAAGGTTGATTTTTTTTGTTGATAGTTGCTATAAATGTGGTCTTAAGTTTTTACAGTAGGAGATGAGGTTAAATAAATATTATTTTTGTGTTATAAGCTGTTTATTCAAATATTCAGACGTGAATTATTATTTTTATCGATAACATTTTGGACTCCCTACTATTTTCAAGGTTATCTCATTGAATTTGTGGCTTGTAGTGGAGGGCACGGCGATGCGTTTTTGCTCTGGCGGTCAAAAGGTTAAGAAGTGTGATAATTTATACATTTTTGTAGCGGCCGGTAAAGACCATCTGCAAATAGTATCATTATTCGTTTATTTTGTTTCGGAAATAAAAAATATTTTACTTTGAGGTTAAATTTGTTTTTTGCGAAAATTAATAATGTTAACTACGACAATTTGCAAGTGAAGTGTTTTGGGAGTAACTAAATAGATTATGTCTATCGTGAGTGTATTAATTTGTAAGATAATTAGGTATAATTTAACGAAAAATTCTTATTTTTGTTTTATGAATAAACATTTATCAAACAGAGACTTAGTGATAGAAAAAAGGGCCGATCTATACCGGAATTTTTAATACACAAAGGTAAAGTTAATCGTTAATTTCCTAATATAGAACACTAGTTATTAAAGGTACTTTGAAAATTATTTTGTAGATATGTGTATAAGTAAATCGTAATATATTTTCCATTATTTTGGGGAATACTTACTACGTATTGTAATCTCATATATGAGTATGTTCGGAATAGATAAAATAATTGACTGGTCGCACTGATGCGGAACGCGATGTGTTCAATTGGCGACGAATCGGGGTTCGCATTAATTATTAGAGTCTATCGGTGTCCGCCAACCGCGCCGCTAGTGTGGAGTCGTGTATTTAGTGTTTTATTTGCCATCTCGGAAGTTATTTACGCGCGCATCGGAGTGTGTCGTCGATTGTTTTATGTGCTGAACACGTAGTAATTAGTAAAGTCGGCCCGCGGAATTGTTAATTGTACTTTTATTGATATTAGTAATAACGCGCTGACCGCGAGTTTTATGTGACAAGTGAAGGACGACGGTAATGGCGTCGCAGCGTGCCTGGCAGCAGTGGTGACAATACACATCGTAAATTGTCTCTTTTGCATTATCTTTTATTATCTATTATTCCCGTAAATATAGTTTTTCCTCCCCAAAGGGTACCCTATTGTTTTGACTAATTGACTGACCGACACACCACATATTATGTGCAGTTTATGTTCTACGCAACGTGGGAATTTCAGGTATGTACTCACGATGAATTCAACTATTGTTAGTGTATAATGGTAGCAGAGCGAAATAAATAACATACATAATTCGTACGTATACAGAGAGTGGCTCGCCGACCACTGGGTTTTTTGGGTATACGTAACAGAGTAGGTACAGCAATGTGAAAATAAAAACATTGCAAAAATATAAACATTGTGAAAGTATTCGTTATTATAACTTATTATCATTACAATATTTCTGCCTACCCTGTCGAAAAACTCTGTGCACGCCCCTGCCTATACCTATGATAATTATATGTAGTCATAAAAAATTACTCGAATATTTTGATGTTCCAGGAAATGATGTAGTTAAAAAATGGACAAACATAAAAGACAACTACCTAAAATACTTGAAAAAGAAAGAGCTCGCAAACAAATCTGGAGCTGGTGCAAAAAAATTGAAAGAATACCATTTATTCAAACAGCTTATGTTTTTTGAAAAGAAACGCACCTAATCTATTATAACTGACAGTAGTATAATAGAAGAAGAGTCTGAAGATCCAGAGGCAAGTGAAAATATAAGGTCTCGTTACAAAGCTCATACTACAACTTTGCGTAAAAGAAAATACTATGAAGATGATTTTGAGAAGGAAATTCTCCAAAGTTTTAAAAATGCAGAAAACAGACACGTTTCATTTTTTAAATCAATTTTACCATTTCTTGAAAAACTAGACGACCACCAAACATTGACGTATCAAAGTCGCGTAATGCAAATATTGTCAGACTTCAATCAACCCACATATCAATACAATCAACCATCATACAGCGGCTACCAAATTATGATCGATTTATGATCAGTATGTTTTATTTCTTACCTGATGGTTAAACCAAGCATTTCCATAGGATCAACAGGTTTGTTGATCCTATGTTTAAAAGAGCTAAAGTTTATTTGTATACTCAAGTTAAAGTATTACGCTAGTTATGTGAAATTTGTAAAAACAAAATTGAAAAAGAAAGGTAACACATATTATTACTATAAATATTAGAGCACACGGTCCTTTAACTCACGTTAAATTTATTTTAGGCATGGAGACTTATCCAAACCCAGTGGGGGTCCTCGTGATAGACATTATGTGCAGCAAAAATGGAAGGAGTTAATTGATATGCTCAATAGTGATGGCACTGGGGATTCTCGAACAGAGGAAAAGTGGCGGAAGGTAAGCCTATTATATCCTAATTACGCACATTTAAGGAAATACACATACTTCACACAATTTGAAATACATGCATGCATAATTATATTGGTGCTGACATCCTGCTCTTGTTCATGTTTGTTAGGTTTGGAGTGATTTTAAGAACAATGTAAAAAAAAGTGGGCGAAAATAAATAGGTCTGCTCAGGGTACAGGTGGTGGGCCAGCGATTCAGCTGACATTAACAGACCTTGAAAACAGAGTTTTAAATTTAATTGGAGTGCAGGCTGCTACTGGGATGCCTATACAAGAAGCTGGATTTGTACAGGTGTGATATTTTTGCTTTGTAATGTAGTATATCTTTTTTTTTTCATAGCAATCGTTGTAATCTCAGGGAAATATAATAAACTGATAATAATTATTACTGATTTTCGAATTATCTGAATATTAAATTCCATATTGGGACAGAATATGAACAAAAGTCTAACTTGTCTGCAAATTACCTACCTAACCTTGTAAAAAAGGGTCACCACTTAAGTTTTTTGTTAGTATTGTGATTTGTGACACTTGAAATTCTTGTGTGGACGACTGGCTGGGGTTTGAGTGCCACATAATGCATTGCAATTATGATCTTTGTTTACAATGTCTTAACTTTGGTGTTTCTATGAGCATTAATGAATACTCTAAAGTAGTATTTTGTTTTATAAAAAAAATACAATAGGTATACTAAACAGTAAAGGTGGCCTTTACTCACAAATTTTAAGTAAGCACTAATACTTTTTAATTTTTTATAGGTTGTTGGTGGAGAGGATGTTAGCTTGTCAGGTGTACAAGTACCTGCTACAGAAACTGTAGACGAATTGACTGGGGATGATGCTGCTTATGAATATACACCAATTCCTGAAGGTTGGACTTACTTATTACGCCTTCAAGTCTCATACATTGCAAATATATTCATGACATAATTACTTATTTATGTTAATATTATTGGCACCCATAAAATTATATAAATATTATTGTGCAATCCATCATATTGCTTTTGCTTAAAATTTAAAGCACTTAAAGTACGCCGTTGAAATACGTTTTTATGCTTCAAAAATCATATCTATAATACTATAGCCGAAATTCTTCATTGCTGCATAAACTTAAGCTAAACTGTATTTTCTCCTTTGCTTAACATATTGTAAATACATTTTAATTAAACCGAAAATTTGCTGAACATTCCAGCTATCACGACAACTGCGCGTGACATTGTATCGGGCGGCCGGCTCCAAGAACTTACACCGTAGCGATCGCCGTGTGGCCGCCTATTACACCGCGCAGTGTGGAACGAATATTTCATCGCAATTAAAATAATTCAGTGGTTTGATATAAAGTATTTATTTGCTTAATTTATTATTTGTCCTAATACAAAATATCTGAAAATGATAACGTTAGCAAGCAAGATGCGGAACAAATACAATTTAGCGATTTAATCATAATTCGAGGTTCGTTAAAGGGACATTTAACAAAATTTAAAAATTTTATTGAAACTTTAAATAAAATACCTGTCGAAAATATTTCTAGTTGGCAAATTAAAGAATTGAATGTCCGTTTGCTCAAAATTGAAAAGGTTTTTGATGAATTTGATAGGATTCAATCAAAATTAGAGATCTCTACTGATGTTCAAACTCATTATGATGAAAGAGACTTATTTGAGACTCAATTTTTTATTTCTACGTCATTAGCTCGTGAGATTGAAGAGTCGTACACAAATTATATTACTAAATTGAATAATAAAGACAACGACACAGCTAGTGAACGTTCTTGTAATTCAAGACGGTCTTCAACAAGTATCCAACAATTATCCTTCAATCCAGGTGTCCTTCTATTTTATTGTTTGAACAACAGCAGATATTTCTCTGATGATTTCTCATAAAACAGTCCAAGACTATTCCTACTTTCCGAGGAACACAAAAAATACGCCAGTTCTTATTTTTTCACAACACCTAACAGTGCAGAAGACTTTCATGCATAGTTTGTGAAAAGTTTATACCCACTATCATTTATACCCACTATCATATCATATCAATTTCAACAACAGTGCAGTAATCGATTCACTAAGAGGCGTAGCAAATCCCCAATAGACAACTTTTTTATACCGGAGCTGCATCGTCATGTTAGTGACAATAATAGGACCAATTTTCAGCAGGATGGGGCCACGGCACACACTGCTAGGGACTCAATAGCAAAAGTGAGAGAACTTTTTCCCGGAAAATTAATAAGTCACTTTGGCGACATAGCCTAGATCACCAGATCTGACACCTTGCGACTTTTTCCTATGGGGATATTTAAAATCTCGCGTATACAGCAATTCACCATCAACAATACCGGCCCTCCAAGAAAATATACGACGCGAGGTTGCGGCGATCAATCCGGAACTTTGTAAGCGAGTTTTCGCCAACATGAAGGAAAGGTTACAAGAATGTTTGCAGCTAGAAGGACGCCATTTGAGTGGAGTGCTTTTTAAAAAATAAAATCCGCATTATTCTTCTGTAAGATAATTAATAAATGACTTTGATAGTATTCATGGTTCATTTTATTTTAGTTTTTAAAGTGTAAAATCTGCCGGCGGACACCCTTTATTAATAATAATTAATGCTTAATAAATAAATAAGAAGATGTTGTAATTTAAGTTTTGGAGAAGTGCTAAGTACAAAGTTTTTAAAATAAATAGTAATAAGTATTTAAAAGTTAAAAACATTTGTTACATCTATAGTAAGTAGTACTCGTATATTTGTTTTTTTTTTGGGTTTATATTATGTTTATGTTGGTCATTTTCTATAAGTACAAAATCTTGTTTATTTTCTGTAAGTTATAGTTATAGTTTTGAGTTAATTTTCTTTGGAATATGATATTTCATTGTTTGATGTATATTAATAAAAAATATATAATTTCTTTCATTTGTACATGTGTATTTTTACTATAATATAATAATAAATCATTCCCTCATTTCTTTATTTTTTTAAACCTCATTTTATATAGGTTATATACAAAAATATGGAAGACCAATACCTCTGGACAGATCTCTAAAAGCAACTTTTCTGATCTCCGCGAAAAAATATCAAAGTTTATAAAAAAAATCAATAATATCCCAAATTTCGAGATTTCATAAGAAATACCCACATATTTATACCATTTTTACACAAGTTACTTATTAATAAAGTCTTAAGAGGGCGTATAAAGCCAGATAATTCTACGATTAAGCCCCGCACATTACGCGCCATGCCGCGCGCCCTCACAATACCCTCATACACCCGGCTCATCCAACGTACGTAAAGTTCATCGCACGCTAAATTATACACAATATTCTTCGCTCGTTCAACGCGTATTTTCGGTAGTTAGTAGGTATGTTGTCTAAAATAATTGTATAAAACAGTGAAGTTGAAATCATCACAAATTATGTAATATGTCTTTTATTATTATTTGTTTATAATTATTAATGATAATCTATACATATTATAAAACAATAAAAAAAGTAAAAACTGTCTGTATGTAATATATAAAAAAAACAATATTAGGGAAACAGTATAGAGCACGAATCCGTAAAAAAAGTCTGTCGAAATAGCGAGTATAGATACTATTTTTAAATAAACATACGCAGTCGACGACACACATTCCTCCAGAACTTTATTTTGATTAATTTGGTTATAGTCCATTGAATGAGTCCCTCCAAGGGGGGTCTAGAGTGCGTGAGTTAGTAACGTAAGATGTTTCTTCGGAAACATGTCAAGAGTCCCTAGGTAATAAACATACTAAAACCCCGGGCCACTAGGAGGAGCCCCGGAGTGGGGGGAGGGGGGAAATGGGTCCATTTTTTTCATTTTTCGCTTAAATCTCAAAAACGGTACATGTTAGAGAAAAACTTTCAAGGAAAAATTGAAAGGCCATAAAATTATCTACAAGTTGTACCTGAATCATTTTTTCCTATATCCTACCGTTTCTGAGTTATACGCAGTAAAACATGATTTTGGCTCAAACAATTTCAACATCAATCGATCAAAAAATATTTCTTTCTTCCAAAAAACTCAAATGTGCAACTTGTGACCAGTACTGATAGATTGCTCTTAATTAGGTCTATAATTGGTAAAATAAACACATTCCTCCATGGAAGCCTTTAGGAGGAATCGATTGTCAAAATATTATATTAGGGCAGTTTGAGTTACTGAACTTGATCTTTTTATTTTTTTCTTCCAAAAAACTCAAAAGTGCAACTTGTGACCGGTACAGATAGATTGCTCATAATTAGGTCTATCATTGCTAAAAATACCAGATTCCACCACGGAGGCGTTTACGGGGAATTGAATTTTATCAGGGTAGTTACGATACATGAACTTTTTATTTTTTTTCTTCCAAAAAGCTCAAAAGTGCAACTTGTGACCGGTACAGATAGATTGCTCATAATTAGGTCTATCATTGATAAAAATACCAGATTCCACCATGGAGGCGTTTACGGGGAATTGAATTTTATTAG
The DNA here is from genome assembly GCF_061535455.1 of Colias philodice. NCBI lineage: Eukaryota > Metazoa > Arthropoda > Insecta > Lepidoptera > Pieridae > Colias > Colias philodice. Next base: position 3,933,374 of record NC_143114.1, on the reverse strand, counting down.
GGTAGTTAGTTAAAAAGTTCATGTATCGTAACTACCCTAATAAAATTCAATACCTCCTAAAGGCCTCCATGGTGGAATCTGGTATTTTTATCAATGATAGACCCAATTATGAGCAATCTATCTGTACCGGTCACAAGTTGCACTTATGAGTTTTTTGGAAGAAAAAAATAAAAAGATCAAGTTCAGTAACTCAAACTACCATAATATAATATTTTGACAATCGATTCCTCCTAAAGGCTTCCATGGAGGAATGTGTTTATTTTACCAATTATAGACCTAATTAAGAGCAATCTATCAGTACCGGTCACAAGTAGCACTTTTGAGTTTTTTGGAAGAAAGAAATATTTTTTGATCGATTGATGTGGAAATTGTTTGAGCCAAAATCATGTTTTACTGCGTATAACTCAGAAACGGTAGGATATAGGAAAAAATGATTCAGGTACAACTTGTAGATAATTTTATGGCCTTTCAACTTTTCCTTGAAAGTTTTTCTCTAACATGTACCGTTTTTGAGATTTAAGCGAAAAATGAAAAAATGGACCCATTTTCCCCCTCCCCCCACTCCGGGGCTCCTCCTAGTGGCCCGGGGTTTTAGTATGTTTATTACCTAGGGACTCTTGACATGTTTCCGAAGAAACATCTTACGTTACTAACTCACGCACTCTAGAACTTTTTATTCAATGGACTATTAGATTGTACGACATTTTTCGACTCAGCAATTATTCTAAAAATAAAAATAAAAATTATCCTTTATAAAATATTACAAAGTTCTTCGAAATTTACGTATTATTTTATCGAGAGCTGGTAACTTTAGCAGGTACCTTTCTGGAGTATTTTTTTCTGCGTGGCAATAGTCAGTAGACACAGGTTGAGAGTGAGGGTCCACATTTTCCAAATTTAAAATTGTTCTGTGAAATTAGTAAATTACTTTCAAACAGGGTCAATTTGATTGATTGCATTTGCAAGGCGACCGTAGGAATTAGGTACCTACATAACTAAGTATAAAAAGTGTCTTTGTAAATTGTAGGTACCCACTATGAATGTAGGTATCTATAAATATCGTCGCATGAATACTCAACTCGCGGAAACGAATTTACAGAATATACACAAATAATAATATCCAAACTCGCCTGGATAAACTTTCTCAAATGAATCTATAGTTTAGGTGGTCTGTTGCGGTTCTGCATCAGGTGTTTCAGTTTTCAAAATAAATTATTATTTTATATTTCCCGGATAATATAATAGTACCTACACAACAAAATAACTTTCATTCAAATCCGTCCAGTAGTTCCGGAGATTAGCGTGTACAAACAAACAGACAAACACAGACAGTTTTTTTTATTTACGGGATAAAACTCATCCTATGACCTTTCTCAGGTCTCAAGCTATATCTGCACCAAAATTAGAGCCCAGACATACCTACATACAGACACACATACAAAAATTCTAAAAACTATATTTATGTATAGATATGTACTACATATTACTATGTAATACAGATTATGAATATATTATATATATACATATACATATGTATATTATAAAAAAATACCTATTCAATGTAAGTACAATTTTGACTTTCGTACCAATTTGTTATACCTATGTATAGATGTTATGTATGATTATCTAATACAGATTGTAAATACATATAATATATATGTACTATTCACAACCGGTTTACATATTATTGATATTATTATTTACTGGAGCGAACATAGGATCTGCCTATAGTAATAATAATAATATAAATCTTTCTTGACTTGATTGATTGCACCGCGACTGTAAGAATTAGGTACCTACCACTATGAATTTTATTTACCTATCTATAGTTGCTGCTGCTATCGCGTCAATACTCAGCGCGCGGAAATTATTTTACAGAAACTAAACTTTCTCAAATAGGTAAATCAAGACTTATCTTTTTATATTATAATAATTATTATTTATTAATATTATAACAATACTATTATATTATACATTATATACATTATTACCTTCGACATTTAGTTATCTTTTCAATTTGAATCTTCTTTAGTTCTCGTTTCTTAAGTCTTTTCATTTTGTTGTTTACCATTTTCAACAAATCAATATTCGGCGTAATTATAAAACACGGCGCAGCAATTTTAGCGTGGTCTACTCGTCTCAACGGAGCGATAGCGTCTGATGTATGAAATAGAATTATGTTTTTAGCTCCCGGAACGTGCGATGGAAGATGATTTCTTGCGTAATTAAAAATATAGTAAGCGCCAAAAGTGTTTTATCGTGATTAAACCAAAACTAAAAGTAATTACACAAAATGCTCTGACAAATATATTGCAAATGTTTTAATATAATTGTTTATGAAAAAAAAATCATAATAAGTATTACCATGTCCAGTAAAAAACGTAAAAGTGTGAAATTTAGAGGTAACTTCGTGAATTTTTTCTATCGAGTCAATTTCAATATTTTATGTTTTTGATCTGACAATATAATCGAAAATATCATCAAGTTTTACATATATTTTATTTTTTATATTTGGTCTTGAATATTACACGTATCAACTAAAAGTTGATTGGTGATTTGACTTTATACGCGCCCTTAAATTTTAATTCAATTGGTGAGTTCTATTTATTCACCAAAAAAAGGATTTGTCCCTCAAATTCCACATCATCTTTTTGGGTAAGTCTTTTTCATAAGCCAAACCCAGTTCGGATTACAGAGACGTTCGGATAAGCCTGTAAGCGGTACGGATTATCGAGAGTATTCATCTTTTGCAAAAACTTTCCTAACAACATTTATTTCTAAACTCAATAGATAGCTTAAAAACTTATTGCTCTCCTGAAAAGTTGCAAAGATGTGAAACCTGATACAACTTTGTATCAGGTTTCACGAGTCATGTATTTTTCTGCTATCTATGTAACATGTTATTTACCATTTTTCAGATGCTCAAAAACGAAAGCCCCTGTACCGTGTGCAAGCAACAACAAATCGACTCGAAATTAGACGCCTGCGGTCTGAAATATCTCGTAAAAAAGAGCTTCGTATAAGCAACGTTAAGAAACGGCGCAAAAGTTTTCTCAAGATGTCTCTTTCCAAAGAGTTATAAAACGATTGCAAATACCCGGTTAGATATTCCTTCACATGCAGCTGCAGTCAAAAAAGAAACCGAAAGGTAGACGCTTCACAATTGATGAAAAAATATTGTCATTATCGCTTTACAAAATGAGTTCGAATGCAAACAAACATTTAAAATACAAACATTTACAAAGAAAAATAGCTACACAATTATCTAGCTATTTTTCTTTGCCGCCGATAAATGCCATGAAACGTTCGCTAGGCCAAATTAGATTGACCACTGGGATCAATCCCATAATTTTTGAAAAGATTAAAAAAACCATGACAGAAAAAGACGCACCCGATCGTCTATTCAGCCTCATCTTTTAGTTTGAGTTTGAAGTGTCTCTGACACCGAATATTTCTTATAATGCACAGAATGATGAGATGGGTAAGGTTTTGCTAATAACAAACAGGATCGATTTGCTAACCATGCACTCGTGTTTATGGGTGTGTTATATACCATGCCTATCATCCGAAGATACTTACACTTAGAAGATTGAAGATAGTAAAATCTACAAGTTAATATCGCCTTTATACCATTACATAATCTTTGGTATATTTTATGGTCGCCTCTGCGTATAACATACTCATCGGTAACATTCAGGGAAACATTTTGCTGACTTCGCATTGACTTCGAAATTGGATCGCCGCTGTGGATTCCACCTTACTTAACCTCTAACCTCGAGCAAGTCCATTTTTACTTAACGTCATTATTATTTCAAGTAAAGTAAGTTTTAAGTATTTTTTTTTTTCAATAAGCTCAAAATTGAAAATTGTTTTTTTTGGGACTGTCAGGCGCGTTAAATATAATTGGCGCAGTCGGTAGGATTTTCTGGGTCCCCCAGGATAGAAAATTAGGGAAAATGGAGGAGATAGGCGTTTCCAGCCGAACCGGAAATTGGAAGAACAACGTGGCCGAGCATCCAAACTTCGATACCTCCCAAGAATTGCCGAGATCTATGTGAGTACACTTTATTTCAGTGATTGCTCCTTCATTTCCTGTGTTAGTTTTAAAATTTTTTTTATTTCAGCACGTGATATAAAATTTTCGATCCTGAAAATTAACGAACAGTGTAAAAATATTTTATAGGCATATAGGAATTTAAATTAATAAGAATTAAAATTTTCTTTTGATTTAATAAATTAGTAAAATTTAAAAAAAATTTAATTGAAGGAAATTAAAATCATTTTTCTATGATAATAATAATTAAATTTAGATTTGTGTTAATATTTTAATTAAATGAGATGAGTAGTAGGGAAGAATTTTTTTTTTCAATAAACGAATTTTGAAAATTGTTTTTTTTTGGGACTCTCGGGCGCTTTAAATATAATTAAAGGTAAATAAAGCTTTATACCTATAGAAATTTTATTATAAAAACATGTTCTCGTTCATTTCTTTTTTCTTCTTTTAGGCATGACATGACCACTAGAGCTCTATTAGAAGATATTATACCTATATTAAGAAGAGCTGGAACGTCAACACATTTACACATTGCACATTGTTAGGCCGGGAGATACTGACACAAAATTTCGGGTCATTTGTAACAGGATGGCGGTCTAGAGGGGTCTTAGTACGCAATGACAAAAAGAAAAATGATGGTCAGAACGCTGGTACCGGTGGACTAGTCACGTAGGCGTTAGTCACACTCGTCGGATAAATAGCGAAAGTCCAACGATTTGTAACACAAAAATTTTAGAATTTACCGATAGCCCTTAAAAAGATGTAGGCGGTAGTCCCTGTAGAACCGCCATTCTGTTACAAATGACCCGAAATTTTGTGTCAGTATCTCCCGGCCTATGTGTAGCTTTTATTTTGCAATTGTTTATAAATACAGGGTGATGTAATTGGTGTAGTACGAATATCTAAAAATCTATGAAGAATTTTGTGATACAGTAAATGGAAGAATTATAGACTATATTACAGTATTTAATAAAATCATTTAATTTTTTGTTCATTTTCATTAGAAATGTCAATTTTTCTCACCAATGTGGAAATTTGGATGATAAGGATCTTGTTAGAAAAATATAAATTTTGACTAAAATACAATACCTATTCTTTATGACATTATTAAAAAAATAAGCCAAACTATACACAATTTTTACTTGATGCAATCCTCAAAGATCATGGACATAGTGTATTGCGCCTTCCACCATCCAGAACTCAACCCAATAGAGTTACTATGGGGCATAATTAAAGGGAAAGTAGCATCACAAAATGTGAACTTTAACTTGAAAACTGTGGAAGAATTATTTAGAAAGGAAGCAAATGCTATTAGTCTGGATATGTTTAGTGACGTTTGGAGAAAGACGCGAGAACATGAGGAAAAATATATTCAATTAAACCAAAAGTAGATAATTACACTGACTCATTTATAATAACATTAAGAAATTCCGACAACGAAACATCGAGTTCTTCGAGCGATGAAAGTTTCAGTGAAGTAGAAGATTACGATTATGATTAAATAGATTCTTCTTCTTCTCTATAGATAGGTACTGCTTTCTGAATTGTTGGTAAATGTTAAAACTGTTATGACGATTCAAAAGTGCTTCTAGAAGAAGTCTAATTGTTTAAATGTTTGAGTTTGATAAAACCAATAGTGTGAAAATTATACAATAAACATGTAACACATATTTGTTAGCGCGTATTGGTAGGTATTACGTACTTCCTACAAATATAATATTTCTTAGATATCTTTACTCGACCAAAGTCAGGACAAGACTGCTCCGCAACTGCAGAAGACGTCCGTTATTTAAATCATTATCAAAACAACCATCCGTGTGTTGGGAGTGAGCATACACGTGTTATTTGTATTGTTTTTATGACCTGAAATTTAATTATTATTTGATAATTGAATGATTATTAATACTTTTATCCAATTGATTATTATTAGAATAAATAATTAAGTTCATCAATTGATTTACTTTTAAATTATAATTTTACAGGTAAATTATGAGAGCTTTCATAATTATATTTGCATATATTTATCTACAACGCACCATTTTACTATTCAAGTCTAAAATGAAACTAGAGTCGCATTTATTTTTGAACATACTGTAAGTAAAATTGCATAAGTGTGAGTACTGTGAACATGCCAGCTTTCCTTAATTGACCGATACTAACAAAGATGGAACCAAAGAGGAGAGTTATACAGAAAATATGGAAGATATAAGTACCTACAGATATTGAATTTAAGTCGGTATGTAATTAATTGTATTACTAACTTTTACCTACGATTTCATCCGCGTGGAAATACAATTTTTTGTTTTTTTATTTCAGACTGAGAATACTGATCGAGTGTGGAATAAGGAAAACTCGAGTGATACATTTCCCCAAAAAGAAAACGATGATGATGAACTGATGTCTAAAAATGAAAAAAATTACGAAGTAAAAGAAGCTGAACTTATTTCCACATTAACGGAAGTAATTGGGGAGAGTGAGATGAGTTGCTGAGGAAGTCTCTGTAATAATTATGACAGTTATATAATAATTATGACAGTTACGGCGAAAGCGTAGACAACAGTGATGCCATTAAACAAGCCTTCAATGCTTAATATTAATATATAATATGTTTGTTGTATTTTGTCATAATGTGTGCTTTTTTTTCAATAACTTGGAGAAATTAATGGAGCAACATATCTTCGTGCCTCAAATGATTTACAACGTAGACGAGACTGGTATAACAACCGTCCAAGAAACTGAAAAAATTATAGCTCCCAAAGGACAAAAACGCGTCGGGTCCATAACGTCATGGATGTCAATTTACAGAAGTCAAATCGCAAGATAGACATGACGCAAACTCCATCAAAGCAACCTTTAAAGGAGCCACCAATAGATAACGTCATGTATGATTCCACTTCCGAAACCTCTTCGATTATATCCAGACAGCCAACCATAAAAATCAGTAGTAAAAATATTCAGTTACTAGATGATAGTATGATGTTAAGAAATTCTGGGAGCGAATCGGATGAAGTTACTGCAAGTCTGTCTATGGAACCAATAGCGACGAGCGACTACTTATCAATTAACTTGAAAACAAATGTAAGTATGTAACTGCTTAGTAGAGCTGAGTAGCTACAGCTGCAGCTTTCTTATGAACCCGTGCTTTAGTCTGGTCGTCGAGATATTTTACTCAAACAATAAATGTTTATCACAAGAAAGGGTTTATTTTTAAATAATTCCTTACAATCTTTGAACCATGGACCTCAATCATAATGGGGGTCCGTGGCATTTAGCCCTTTTGCCCTGATTATTGAATATTTGTGATTCATAAGACGTTCTAACTTCTAACATGTTTTTTATTTTTCAAGGAATCTTCAACACTTGATCAAACGGAAATGAATGTAAAAATGTTGAAAAGTGTAACAAAAAGTATAAATTTTAATAACATGGAACCGCCAATATCCTTAGAACATCTTACTTTAGATGAAAGTGGATTAAGATCATTTTTAAATATATCTAATTTAACAGAAAATCTACCCTTCTCCTTTGATTCTCTTCGAGAACTTGATGTTAATGAGAATGACGAGGTACCCTGTTCAATTAATATTGTGAAATACATATTGTAATAATCCTGTCTTGTTAAATAAAGGAATTTTTTTTTTTTTTTATGGAGTCACAGCTATACAAGTAAGAAAGGCAGCATACCGATATGCAGAAGAGCTTCAAATCCAACACACATTTGACCAGAGTGCCCAAATGGCTGGACGTGATTGACTGGAAGGATTTCTGAAAAGAAATAATATATCTATTCGCAAACCAGAAGCCACAAGTATTAACAGAAGAACTGCTTTAAATAATGAAGAAGTCCAACTTTTCTATAAACTATTGGGAGATCTAATGGACAAACATAAATTCACCCCAAAAATATAATATATAACTGCGACGAAACCGGTATATCTACAGTACAAGATCCTGGTAAGATCCCAAAGGCATGAAAAGGATCGGTTCCATAACATGTTGGAAAAGAGGTAAAAATATTACACTATTACGTGCCATGAATGCTGTTGGTGGTTTTGTTCCTCCTATGTTCATCTTCTCTCGGAAAAGGATAAATCCGCAGCTCGAAAAAGATGGTCTAGCAGGGGCTATATACAAATGCTCAAATAATGGATGGATAAACGAAAATCTATTCTTTGAGTGGCTGAAACACTTCGCTAATTAATTGCATTCAATCCTCGAGCTGTGGAAATGATTGAGCGGAAACAAAAAGATGGTACCAAAAAAAAAATGTTTTGCCCTCTTTCAATCAAGAAGTACACTGAGTTTAAGGGAGGAGTTGATCATTTTGATCACTTTAGAGCATCATACCCACTTGGGCGCAAATCTCGAAAGAATTGGCACCGACTTTTTTGGTTTTTGCTGGAGGCAGCTGTGATCAATGCATACATTGTTTATATGACATCTCATTCGGAACGACGAAATACTCATAAAGAATTTCGTCTGCGATTAGGCTGGGGCCTAATAAACAGTTTTACGTCACGAAAAAAAATTGCTCCAGTATTCAAAACCAAAAAATTAAAAAAGAGGTGCCACTTCAGTACCTGAGGAACTAAAAAAAGCGGATGTTGGAACACCAGAACTATCTTAATTTTGGAGGTGTAGGATGTGCAGTACACGCGCAAATTGATTCGCGAATGTAAACTACAAAGGTTTAAAATGTATACCTATAAAGGGTAATTTTTAAAGTTGGGGTTTAGCGGCGTCACTCGCGTCCGTAGATTTTTAACCACCTAATTATACAGCCGCCCGGCAGGCGTACTGCAAACTGGAGGGGAGAGGAGGAGATGATGGAGGCAAGTTTAAAAAATAAACTGGAGTGTACCACCAAAAGTGAAGAATCCCTCCCTGAGTCCACCTCAGGCTGCCCCACGTATTCTGGGGGGGGGGGGCACAAACTTGCGAGGTGGGTTCCCAGGCCTCCTCGGTGCCAAAAGCTACTGGACCGATCGATATTGACGAATTAGTGTATAATAGTCGACTGTTGAATTTTGTGAGCCAACTGGCGGTGTACCAGGAAAATGTTTCATGATCCTTTTAGATAATGTAAAAGCTCCATCTGCCACAAAAACATAGGGCACAGAAAGATATCGATCAGGAATACAGTATAATTTTTAATTAACTTCTGGATCTGAATAAAGTCCCTATGCTAAATGCAAATTTTAGGATAGTCAAAATAAAACTGAATTAGTGCAACAAGTCATTTTTTTCTACTGTATAGAATTAAAAATAATGTATCAGAACAGCCTCATATAAACAAATGTGTTATTTCAGAATGCACCTTCGAAAAGGTCAAAGTCAGGCAAAGTTGAGCAGCACACTGCTATAACAAAATGTAGAGATATTTTAAAGGATTTGAATGTTGGTAAAGTAGCTGAAATGACCCTCAGAGAAGTGAAATTATAAAGATCAATTGCAGAAGATGAAAATGTGCAGAAATTACTTGGTCTAAATATCAGCAGTTCTTTTGTTCGATTGCTACAGAGCCAGCTGAAAAATTGTCAAAAAAAAAAAAACAAAAAAAGGAAGACGATACACAGTTGAGCAAAAAATTATGGCTTTAGTGCTTTATAAAAAATCACCGGCATGCTATAGACTCCTCAGAAGAATGTTTGCTTTGCCACGTCAAAGCACTTTGAATAAAATGCTGAACCGAGTGCCGCTAAATCAGGCTTTAATGAACATTGTAATTTGTAAATAATAAAATATAATAATTAATTAATATTATAATCAGAGAAAAAAAATAATTTGTATTAATTATTTTTTTTTTCTTTATTTTGCCCCGGAGGTGTGTCTTGTATCTCACTATGTATTCGTATACAATATACATTCATACTTATAACTTAGTGTTGGAATATGTGTACATTTATATTGGCAACACTGTATTGTATTCGAGTAGGCAAGATGGCAGATGCCGGTTAGCAATGTTAAATATGTAAAAGTGTAAACTGTTCTTCTCTCTAATAAAGCTAAGTGAAGCTAAAACATGGTGTTTGAATTAATTATTTAACATGGTAGCAGAGCGTGGTTCAAAAGTTTCGAAAAGTAGTATATCGAGAACTACAAAAAGTAAGAAGAATTTAAACGAACAAGAACAAAGAAAAAAAATGGCGACCAAAAGTAATGATATTAATATTCCAATTTTTGACGGTACGGAATACAGTAATTGGAAAATACGAATATTGAAATTTCTACAGTTAAAAAAGTGCAAAGATGTTGTAATGCGAGCAAAAAAAGCAACCGACAATGATGGGTGGGACGACAAAGATGTCCGTCACAGCAACAAATTATATTTATAGTGCAATAACCAACAAGCAGTTGGAATATATAAGTGAAATCGATTCAGCCTACGAAATTATAAAGAAATTTGACGAGATGTATCTGTAGGAATCAACAGCGTTACAAATAGTTTGTCGACATAACCTCGAAAATATTAAAATGAAAAATTATTCTGAAGTGTCACTTTTTTTCGATGATTTTGAAAAGTCTGTAAATGAGTTGAAACAAGCAGGTGCAACGGTATCAGAAATAGAAAAACTTAACTATATGTTAAAAGCATTACCAGCAAGTTAGTCAGTAAGACAGAAAAAATCATAAGTTCAACCTAGACGGTCGTGTTATTCATTTACACCAGCTCCCCTCACCTCAACATGTGGCCTTAAGAAAATGTCTGAACAGACAGATGAAGAAAATATTGCTATTTTATCATTTGATGAAATGTCAATTCGGAAACATTTATACTATGACACGAGACAAGACCAAATACTTGGCTTTCAAGACTACGGCAATCCCATGATTGCAGAACAAGTGAAATTGCCACAAAAGCTCTTGTATTTATGGTTTCTGGGATAAGAAAGAGGTGGAAACAGCCCATTGCATTTTACATCTCGCATACGTTACGCAGATAGAATGAAAGTTATGTTAAAAGAGGTAAAAACACACAGTTATTTAATAATTCTCTTTTACGTTTTTCAGGTACAGAATGCTTCAATTCAAGCATTAATGTGGTTGCTACTGTTTGTGACCTATCAACTGTGAACTTAAAAGTTTTAAAAACATTGGGATCAACCACACGAGAACCACATTTTGTTCACTGTGGTCGCGAAATTGTAGCTCTTTTGGATCCCCCGCATCTACTTAAATGCACAAGAAATCTCCTAATGTGGAATGTTCCACTGACTTACAGGGCAAAGGTATAAAAATAGTGACATTTTTTACTTAGTTATAAATAAAATAAAATTAGTAAACTGTTTAGTTAGTAAACTATGTATTCATTTATGAGGATATGCTTATCTTGATTGAACTAATTATGCCCAAACCCTCAGCGCCACTGCAGAAGCTAAAGACGCTTTTTACGACGAACTTTCAACGACCATTCGCGCCACGAGTACAGGTGATCGTCTCTTTATCTTAGGCGTATCAATTGTAAATCACAGTATTACTAATTGTTATTTTTGGCACGAGAGCCAGGGTACCAGATGAGATTGGTAGCTGTTTACTTAAATATATAGAGAAAGATTTGCATGATTAAGAGGGTGACCAACCAGTTGATATAGTTTTTTATTCGGATAACTGTTGCGATCAAAACATAAATAAGTTTATTGTTGGATTGTACATGTATGCAGTATTGAAGTTCAGTAATTTAAATTCTATTAGTCATAAATGTTTGATAGACGGTCATACGAAGGTGAGCCACATTCGGTAATCGAAAAGCAAATAAAACGTTCCTTAAAAACTGGACCAATTTACGTGCCCAGACAGTACGTACAAATAATTCTAGAGGCTAAGAAAACTGGGGAACCACTGAAAGTAAATGAACTATCACACACCAATTTTATTAATTAATTTATTTATTTAATTAAGGTCAGCAGTTGTTTACATCAACACAAACATACAGAAACAAGAACACAAAATAACTTACAAGACAATTCTGTTTATGTTAGCCCTAGTACAGGAAATATTCTACATGTGCTGAAAAATGTTGAACATACACCTGCAACTCCTCCACACAAGAATTATAACCTACGAAAAGGAACTTTTCTTACTCCAAACGCTTCAAATCTTACAAGCAGGGCTAGTTCTATAAGTGATATATCATGTGTGTAAAAAGACTTACCGTGCCCATTAACGAGTGAAGAACTCCGTGAAATATACTATATAGAAACGGAGAACGACAAAAGATTAGCGAACAATTCTGATAATCCTGCCCATTCTGCTCATGATTTTGTCCCTTATTCATCTGATGATAATTTTTCTCCCAATTCCTCTGAATTAGAAACTGATTCTACTGACTCTGATGACAGTAAAAGTGATAGCGTTACAAATTTTGATGAAAGCAGTTATGAAAATGAAGAAGTTGATATACCTGAAAATACTCAACGTAGTGTCTCGTTGTGTCATCGCATATCACTTCGAAGGCATGGAGTGATGGTAGCACTGAAGGTTTAAAAAAAAAGATATCAAAAGGTCAACGTCATTGTACATGCTGGATCCAAATCAGAATTTTTACCCAACGGCCTTTTGATGTTTAAAGCAGGTACGAAAACCGGAGATTACCATGATAACATGAGCTATAATAATTATGGAAAATGGATACGCACACAACTTTTTCCGAATCTTCCACCGAGATCGGTGATTGTGATAGCAGTTCTGACATGCTAAAACCAGAACTATATAAATTATTTTCTATACATAAAGAAAAAATTCAAAAAATTTAATATCGATATAATTTTAGAAGAACACATTCACACAATATTACGGCTTCCACCTTACCATCCCGATTTAAGCCCCATAGAAATGGCTTGGGCATCCATAAAACGTGGCGAAAAAAAATGTCACAAATAATATAACCAATATTATGAAACTAGTGGAGGAAAAAGTAAATAGCATGGGTGTTCACCCACCCACCCAGGAGTGGACTGCACTACTACCTATCTACATACCTATCTATAAAATTCTATAGCAATTTGTATGGCGAAAAAAGCCCGGCTTTTCGTTGCAGTATGTACTATGAAAATAGTCAAGATACGTCATACGATGCGCGAACGAATGCGAGATACAAGTAAGTGAGAGATACGAGTGAGTGTATGAACTATGAATTTAATTTTTCTTATTAGTGTTTGTTTGAGCGGGTGATTATAACGGTGTAATTTAGAAAGTTTTTTTTTTAATTCTGTGATAAAATGAGTGTCGCGACAGCAGATTGTGTTGTAAATTGTGATGGTTTGCGTTGTGTGCATTTTTTACTCAGCGGGGGAAAGGTAAAATCGTTAAACTTTGCTCATAAACAACAATTAATTTCTTTACCAAAACCAACTCCCGATTTGTGCATTACCCAAACTGGTAAGTCACATAAACGAAATTTTAAGGACGCTGTCACAAATCTGCGTTACTCAAATTTAGGTATCTAACGACGTAACTTTGTTCGCGGCAATATCACGCTCACGTAAACATAGCGCATTCCATTTTATAGACCATCTTCATACTTGATATTATTTTTAATTTTTGATATTATGTATTTTTATTGAAATTGATTCCAGAAGATTACTAGGAACTTTAAAAATTCATTTTGTTACTTTTATTAGTAGGTACGATCCTAATAAGTATGTTAGTATATTCAAACAACTTAAAAAAGTGTGACTATTTTGCATAATTATTTCATTGAATAATAATCTATGAATTGTATACAATATCAAAGCTTTTTAAGAAATGTAGAATTATTATCATACATATGATGTTACCGGCACTGTATTAAATCCGGCATTGTATACAATTCTTAGTAAATGTATGTTATTCCGAAAAATAGTCGGAATGAAATAAATTATAGGTATTCGTCACATAACACATTACCTAGGATACTCTTAAATCTGAACTTTTCCTACGTAGCAAACACATTTGCAAGTGTGGGTAGTTTTTGGGGTGGATATTACGCAATATGAGGTCAGAACTAAAATCCAAGATGGCGCCGGTGAAAATTTGACATCTTTTCGTCATGGGTGTCATTTTCATGGTTTTTGGGGTAGCTATTAACTAATATGATGTCAAAACTAAAATCCAAGATGGCGCGCACGAAAATTTTACATCTTTTCGTCATGGGTGTCATTTTCATGGTTATTGGGGTAGCTATTAACCAATATGAGGTCAAAAATAAAATCCAAGATGGCGCCGACGAAAATTTTACATCTTTCCGTGATGGGTGTCATTTTCATGATTTTTGGGGTGGATATTACGCAATATGAGGTCAGAACTAAAATCCAAGATGGCGCCGGTGAAAATTTGATATCTTTTCGTCATGGGTGTCATTTTCATGGTTTTTGGGGTAGCTATTAACAAATATGAGGTCAAAACTAAAATCCAAGATGGCGCCGACGAAAATTTGACTTTTTTCGTGATGGGTGTCATTTTCATGGTTTTTGGGGTAGCTATTAACGAATATGAGGTTAAAACCAAAATCCAAGATGGCGCCGACGAAAATTTGACTTTTTTCGTGATGGGTGTCATTTTCATGGTTTTTGGGGTAGCTATTAACGAATATGAGGTTAAAACCAAAATCCAAGATGGCGCCGACGAAAATTTGACATCTTTTCGTCATAGGTGTAATTTTCTTAATAATAAAGAAGTAAACTAAAATAAAATAACAGATTTTCGTCGGCGCCATCTTGGATTTTAGTTTTGACCTCATATTAGTTAATAGCTACCCCAAAAACCATGAAAATGACACCCATGATGAAAAGATGTAAAATTTTCGTCGGCGCCATCTTGGATTTTATTTTTGACCTCATATTGGTTAATAGCTACCCCAAAAACCATGAAAATGACACCCATGACGAAAAGATATCAAATTTTCACCGGCGCCATCTTGGATTTTAGTTCTGACCTCATATTGCGTAATATCCACCCCAAAAATCATGAAAATGACACCCATCACGGAAAGATGTAAAATTTTCGTCGGCGCCATCTTGGATTTTATTTTTGACCTCATATTGGTTAATAGCTACCCCAATAACCATGAAAATGACACCCATGACGAAAAGATGTAAAATTTTCGTGCGCGCCATCTTGGATTTTAGTTTTGACATCATATTAGTTAATAGCTACCCCAAAAACCATGAAAATGACACCCATGACGAAAAGATGTCAAATTTTCACCGGCGCCATCTTGGATTTTAGTTCTGACCTCATATTGCGTAATATCCACCCCAAAAACCATGAAAATGACGCCCATCACGGAAAGATGTAAAATTTTCGTCGGCGCCATCTTGGATTTTATTTTTGACCTCATATTGGTTAATAGCTACCCCAAAAACCATGAAAATGACACCCATGACGAAAAGATGTAAAATTTTCGTCGGCGCCATCTTGGATTTTAGTTTTGACCTCATATTAGTTAATAGCTACCCCAAAAACCATGAAAATGACACCCATGATGAAAAGATGTAAAATTTTCGTCGGCGCCATCTTGGATTTTATTTTTGACCTCATATTGGTTAATAGCTACCCCAAAAACCATCAAAATGACACCCATGACGAAAAGATGGCAAATTTTCGTCGGCGCCATTTTGGATTTAAGTTTTGTCAAATTGCTTTACCCCACCAATCCGTTCAACAACCCATAAAAAAAGAGGATCTCAGTCAACATAATTTTTAAAACATAATTTTAAATTACAAATAACTGGAATATGAAACTTATACAGTTTACTCTTATAAAGTATCAAATATTTCAAATCACGAAAACGACAGTATACGCACAATAATCTTTTTCTAATTCGTTTTTATTTTTGGGACGAGGAGCGATACACCCGTCCTTCCAAGAGCGCTTCTGAGCGCGGTCTGACGACCCGCGAGAGCAAAATGTATGAAGAAATCGACAAGTATTTTTAATTTAGCTTATAATTGAAATAAAATTTTGATTTAGATACAAAAAAATTATCACAATCTATAAAGGACTATATATCCCTCAATAATATATAGGTAAGAAGATAGATTAGGCTTTTAATTTTCTTAAAAGTGTACCGGTTTAGACCCCATTTTTTTGCATTTTATGCGATCATTGTGCTGGGAAAATCGTATTTCAGTGACAATTTTGTATGACGTCGTACAATTTTTATAAGATGATCGTAGAACTGAATATATTATCTTTAAATTAAGATATTACTTTGTTCTCACGTGTAAGTGCTTTGAGTTAAAATTGTACCGTAAAATAGCGGTTTTTGCTAAAAAACTGTTATAGCACCCTTAATAGATCCGTTTATAAAACCCATTGGATTGCTGGTTGCTCTCATTCTAATCAGTTTTATTGTTGGCCTTGCATATTTTTTTCAAACGAAAAGAACGTTTGGAACACAACTGGCTATGACGATTTAAACACACACAGCAGGAATTGCCATTCAGGGGTCACGATGAGTCCGCTTCATCGCTTAATAAAGGAAATTTTTTAGAACTTGTTACATTACTTTCCAAATAAGATCTTGTTTTAGAAAAGCATATACTAAACCAACAAAACGCGAAACACGGGCCGAGCTATTTGTCTAATAAAATTCAAAATGATATAATTCATTCTATTGCCGATACTATAAAATCTCGCGTAGAATACGAGCTCAAATTGTCAACGTTTGTTTCGGTAATTATTGACGAGACGCCTGACGTAAGCAACCGGGAACAACAGTGCGTTATTTTGCGATATTACTTCGTGAAAAACATTCACGACCGGTTTTTAGGATTTATTGATGTGTCTGAAAGTCGCACAGCATTTCTAAAGTAATTCTAGGTGTCTTAAATAAACTTAAATGCACTGAAAAACTCGTAGCACAGAGCTACGACGGTGCTAGTGTGATGTCAGGTGTGCGAAATGGTGTACAACAAAAAATTAAAGAAATTTGTCCACAAGCTATTTACATTTGGTGTAGTGCACACATTCTGAACTTGGTTTTGTCTAAGTCGTGCGGTAGAATTGCTGAAGTCAGTTCTTTTTTTTTTTCAGCTCTTCAGGCTATGATAAATTTTTTCAGTCACAGCATAAAACGCGCGGCTTTTTACGATAAGCACTGTAAGAAACGGTTACCTCACACTTCTGCGACGCGTTGGACATATTCATCGCGCATAAAGGAAAACCTTATCGAGTTGTTTACGGATATGACTGACAACCCGCAGGACTGGGACGGTGACACGCTCTTAGCTGCAGAAATTTTTTATAACCTATTACGATCCTTTAATTTCAATTTCTATTTGTCGATTTTCCATGCAATCTTTGAAAAAACCGACTGCTTGTATAATATTATACAAAAATCACAAGTCGATGTCGGATATTGCAGCAATAAAATTAAACAGTTTCAGCATTGGTTACGCGCTGAATTTCATGCTCAGTTTGACGAAATTTACGAAAATGCATTGCTCAATAACTCGCCTCCTCGTTTGAGGCGTAACATCATTTGCGCTAAAACAGAATACAAACGCCTTTACGTTCAAATTATTGATAATATATCAACTGAAATGAAATTAACGACCGACTATTTCCTTACACCCTAGGCACGCCACTGCCCAGAACATCGGTATAGCGAGTTTTAAAGAAAGATTTACATCTTCACCCGTACAAGATTCAGTTAGTACAGGAATTTAAAGACACAACACTATTCTCAGACAACATTTCGCAAATGAAATGTTGAACCGCTTTACTTCGTTTGATAACATGTTATTCTCTGATGAGGCTCACTTTCACATCAACTGCCATGTCAATAAGCAAAATTATTGCTACTGGAGTTGCGAAAATCGAAATCGCAAACATCAAAAGCCCTTACATAGCCCTAAAGTGACAGTTTGGGCAGCTATGTCAGCGCATGGCAATGAACTCTATTAGGTGAATAAATAGATAGATAATGTCATTTGGAATAGTGGAAATGTGAACTGTTAAGATATTCGGAGGTACAGTACAGCTGAGATAGAAAAAATGTCAATTGAGACTGATTCAGTTGACTTAAGAATTACTTATGATCTCATTCAATCATAGCTGTGATTTAATTAAATGTAGGAATTAAGGAAGATAAATAGGCGTAAGCTAAAATTGATCTATTTTTTTGTTTAAGCCTAGTAGGTTTTTTTGATTGTCTTTTAATATTTTATGGAAAGTTTAAAACCATATTTAAAAATAAGATAAATTGAAATGGTATGTTTCTATACAAATAAATCCTAATTATTATTTTCATATGCTTTTGCGCCAGCTTAACGTTACTCTAACGTTCTCTTCACAAAGAAGAGAATAAAAAAAAATATTTTTTACTATGTCTGCTCAACGAGGTGCAATAGTATCCTTATATGAGGAGAAGATCGTCCGGGAAGAGGCAGAAAAAGAACTTCGACATATCGTCAAACAAAGATTGACCCGCAATCCACAAGCCAAGTAATAATATTCACATTAAAATAATACTGTATTTGTATTATTTAGTAGTCACCGTTTATACTGTATAAAAGAAAATTAAAATTAATCGCACAATGTAGAACACTTAAAATATGAACATAATCATGAACCCGACCCACTTCGCAGATAAATTTCTGACTTTAAAGAGAAATTAAAACAGGATCCTAAAACTGGTCTAAAAAAGTGTCTCTTTGTGTGTCTTTTTTAGAGATAGATGAAAATGAAGCCACAATAAACAACAAAAATTCATCATAAAAGATAAAACTTATGATACAAATAAAAAAATAATATTGCTATCAAATCCACATTTTAGTATGTTGCCGCAATAAAATCGAGTGGAACGGAACGTTGTACTGCGTTGAAATGAAATGAAAAATACTTGTTTGTACACCTTATAGAATACATTTTACAAACTTAAAAATACAATATAACAATGTACAGTAGGCGGCCTTATCGCTGGCAGCGATCTCTACCAGGCAATGCGTCATCGCGGCATCACGACACCGCACCGTACGATTGGCCGCGGTTGACCCTATCACTACCACTTCTACTTGCCACGCAACCGCCGAGCAGTAAACTCCCTCGCTATAAAATTCGTTGTTCTAACACACCCTATAATTTTGAGTATTAAATTTTTATACGTGCAAATTTTCTTCGTCTTCTTTTGCCACCTAAAATCCAACGCTACATAGTATTACATACGTTTATGTTGTTTACATTCTTAACATCATCTGTTCAATGTACACATAAAGTTATTAAGTTAGTGACATATCACACTAGCGGATTGCGAGCGGTTTCAAAGCGGAGCGGGTGCGCAACGAATACGTTGCGGTTGCGCAGCGAATTCGTTGCGGACGCGTGGCAGATGCGCAACGTTTACGTCGCAGTCATGTACACTCATTAACAAAATGGAATCCGTGCTGGTTGTTACTTATAACTTGTGATAGTATAATAATTATGAGATCATTATTTTTTACGAGTTTCATAACATGTTAATGTTTAGGGTATTGTTTTATCTATTAAATCTTGGTCGAAATGCAATCAGATAACTTAATTGCTCATTAAGAAAGTTCATTAGTGAAATAAATGTTAAAGCTCCTTAACTAAAACAGGGCTATCTTATTATTAGATAAATAGCAGTGAATAGAAAATTTTATCAAGCAACCAGCAACTCACTATCACTTTGCTCATAATTAGGTTCACAAAATCTCTTTATAACATACGTTGCTATGGGAGAGATTATACTGGTCAGTCGTTACATACTTTTGGAATGTATGGTACATTCTAAAAGTCCTAGTAATTCAATTTTATAGCACCTTTTTTTAACAACTCCAGTTGTTATTACATCTTTAGTTAACTGTTAAGTAAGTGCATTTCCACAGTACGGTTAAAAAATTGAGTGCTACAGAAACGATGGAAATATTGAATGGAAGTTAGGCAAGGCGGAAGGGCTGGCTTTTGTGCGAGAGTATACAAAATGACGCGTCCGCAACGAATTCACTGCGCAACCGCGGCGTGTTCGTTGCGCGCCCGCAACGTATTCGTTGCGCACCCGCTCCGCTTTGAAACCGCTCGCAATCCGCTAGTGTGATATGTCACTAAAACAACACACCCAAGGTTTATATTTTGACAAGTTATCTACCATGCAAATCGCTCAGGATGATTGGAAGCTCGTAGTTTACTACGATGCGATATAGAATATAGAGCGCTACCAACAAGGATTAAATTTAATAATACTTTATATAAACCATTTAGGCAGCTGTTGTAAAATTTCACCTATTAAGGTTCATCGTGAGTATTTCAATGATTTTTTTTTTTAAATAAAATAAAAATAGTATAATGCTAAGACGTATTTTATCTAAATGGTTATTGGAAAATCTATTGAAATAATATTTCCCGTAATAGGGCATAGTTTTATGCCCCCCGAACAGAGTCTCTGGCAATATAGAAAAAATTCTAAAGAAACCAGAAGTAATCATTCAACCAGAAGTATATAGCGACATCATTTCAAATTACTATGTTAGACTTCAAAAGAGCTACTCAAGAGGTTTTTAAACCGACAGCGAAATGGCCATTCAAATAAACCGAATGCAAAAGATTCATTATAAAGAGATCAAAGATCTTAAAAAATATATTTATCCATTTTATAATTCGGACACTAATAAAGCCTTAAATGTCTACAAAACTCGCAAAAATACACGCATGCCTATCACCATTTCAACGGGAGCGCCTGTGATACGGGCTAAAATAACGGACGTTGAGAAATTGCTGGCAAAACATTTGGGATTAGAGTGTCAAGAAAAAGAAGACTTAAAATATTACTTGGGTATTATTAAAGGGCCATTTATTGAAGGAAATCAAGATTTAGAACAAAGTTTTTGTGAAGGGATAGCAGAAATATCGCCAGTCTTAAGAATATAACAAGCACAAAATAATGAAAGTAATTTATTATCACATATCTGATTAAAAATTTATTAAAATTTATAAAAATAATAGTTGTTTTTTTTTACTGTATCGAATGTATCTCTTTATTGTTGAACATCAGTAATCCGAAGCCGCCATTTTGAGTTCAAAATGGTGGCTGTCATTATCAAACTCAGTCACTAGCGGACGCATTGCGCTGTGCAGAATATGCATAAAAATAATTAATATTTTTTATTAAAGAAGTTATCGCTCGCAACAATGAGCGCTACGCTTGAATGAAGTCCTGGCATTCCTGCAGTATCAGCTGGATGTCATGGATGAAGTTAGTATAGAGCAAATTTGCACCAGCAATTTTACGGAAGAAGAGATACGTGACGCCAAATCACTTCTCTTTTCGGAAATGAATATGGCCGACCGGATGTTCGTGTTCGGAGTTCGTGGATATCACTTAGAATTAGCATATAAGTATCTATTATCTATACTTCCAACGAGTGTAGAACCTGAGCGAGCATTTTCAGCTGCTGCTTTTGTTGGAAATAAATTACGAAGCAGGCTAGGAAGTCAAACATTGGATGCTTTGATATTTCTAAGATTCTATTTTCGAAATACGAAATAGTTCTTTTGATTTGTATATTTTTTTAAGTATTATTTTAGCTAAAAATATTAAAACATCTTTTGAGAAACTATACTTCAGTTTTTTTTTTTATTAGAACACAATTCCCACATAAGGCTGATCCCGGAATTACCCATCTAAAATCCTGTCACCTGAATTAATTAATGTAATAAATAAAAAGAAATAAATATATCCATTTACTCGATTATGAAATGAAATGTTTTATGAAATGTTCTTATTATTTACAGTGCCGAATCCCCGTACCCTACAAATAAGCCGGAATTTCAAAGAAGATAGTAAATCTGTTTACACAAAATCAAATACCTACGACTTCAACTTCCATACAATTCACTGAAAAGGAACAGTTCATTATATCTCCCAAGCCTAACAATAATATTGAAAATAAAGATTTATCTAACGTTATTGAAGACTTTTGCTCAGATGATAGTGTGAAGGTTCCTGACTATGTAGATACACCCTGTTCTACAAAGAGGTCTTTTTAGAAAAATAAAAGCCAAGAAGTTTTTAAAAATTTGTTGAGTGGAGTAGATTTAAATGAAAAACAATATGTCAATTTCAGTAACGATGTTTCCATCATAAACCAAACAAGTTCACCTATACGTATGCCGATAGCCCCCATGCAAACAGAATCTAGTAGCAGCTCAAGCGATGGATCTAGTTCCACAGTTTCCGGGAGTTCATTAGACAATGAATTGAATAATGAGCGTTTAAGTAGATTAGAATTGAAAAAAGACAGAACAATGTAAAAGTAATGGATCGACTAATATAGTTGCCATTTTCGATCTCCAAGCAGTTTTACCTTGTCCAATTGGCCAATCGTCAGCTTTCTTTTATAAATCAAATTTGAATTGTTACAATTTCACGGTGAGAACCTATTTTCTTTTTGTTAATGATATAAATAAAATTAAACAGTTTATGTACTTATAAAAATAATATTTTTCTTTAGGTATCCAATATAAATGATGATACTACAGTTTGCTTCTTCTGGCACGAGGGTCTTCGGACATTTACAAGTTTTTGGAGGAACTGTCTAGTACACAACCAAATATGGACATAATATTTTATTCCGATAATTGCTGTGGACAGCAAAAAAACAGGTTAGTTTTTTTAGAAATTTAAACAATAGGGCTGCCAATCAAAATAAAACAAACATACGCACATACCCTCACACTCGCACAAATCTATCCTCAAAAACTTACGCGAGTTATGGGACAACCCTACGCTACGGGCGATATGTAATGTGAAGTGCTGACGGTGTGCTTTCGCTCATGGGAACCATTAGTGCTATCTTATTCCTATAAATTTTTTATTATAATTAAAACATAGTGAAGCATCGTGCTCATAATAACACGTACATTGTAATTTTACTTTTTAATTAAAATCATTATATGATTTTTTTATTAATTCACTGAAAAGTGAATTTAACTCGCGTTTACATAATAATATTAGTAAGATATTTATTCGTAAATGATTATTTTTCTTGTTTCAGATTTTGCAACACATTGCCAATAAAATCGATCACACATAAATTCCTCATAAGAGGACATACCCAGAATAAAGATGCCGTCCATTCTGTAATAAAAAATAATGTTAAATGTGCAAAAAACCTAGACCAATATACACTCCGGCAGAATACATAATATAATAATACATAATATAAGCCTTATAAAAAATGCCAAGAAAAAGGAGGAATCATTAAATGTCAAAGAAATAAATTTCGATTCTTTCTTTGATATGAAGATGTTATCTGATGATGTTATTTGAACATAACCAAGGATGTTGACAGAAATTCGATAAAGATTACGGAAATCAAACCAATCAAATTTACAGAAGGTTCAGAGACATACCAATACAACGACAGCTACAAGTCAGACAAGTTACCAATCCCTATCCGAAAGAAAGAAGACATTCTTCAATTGATATCCTCAAATATAGTCCTAAGTTTTACGAACAATATTATAACAACCTCTTTTAAAAAATAAGAGAGTGTTGACTAGTTTAGAAGTGTTAGTTTATTTTTCCAAAGAATATTTTATTTTCATTTATATTTTTTGAAGCTACAAATACCTCAAAAAGCACACAAAAACTTAGAATGCATCCAAATCACCTTTCCCAGCAATTGCTTAAACTAAAACCTAAACGCCTGAAAAGAGCTATTGATGCTTTGTCATTGTTCTTGTTGGTTGTTATTTTTGATTTGAAAGTATTTGTTACAGTTGGTTTGTTATTGTTTGTTGTTGGTTATTGTTATTATTGTTGATTTCAAAGTATGAACAACCAGTATAGGTCACTACTTTTAATCAAGAATTTCTCATTATGGAATATCGCCGGCAAAATAAACAGCGAGGAACGCGCTGTTGAAGCTGCCAAAGCGTGGTATCTATTACCACAGCGCGTTCCTCGCTGTCCAATTTGTAGCAGACCCATGAATAGGGAGGCGAAGGAAACTTATAAAATGGGTTTTCGTTGGCGATGCAGGCGTCAGGGATGTAATCAAATTCTAAGTTCTCTGAAAAATACCTTCTTTGAAAGAGTAAATATACCCTTTTTACCAATAATGGACTGATTCTCCACTTCCTGCGTCGAGACAAAGTGACGCAGGCGGCAAAAGACGTAGGGGTGTCTAAAAAATCGGCAATCCAGATTTATCACTTTTTGAGGAAGGTCTGCGATGCTGCAGAGGCCCATGACCGAGATCTGATCGGTGGTCCTGAAGATGTTGTATAGGTAGATGAATCCCCACCTCTACACGAGGAAGTACCACCGTGGTCGACTTCTGCAGCATCAAGTATGGACTTTCGGTTGCGTTAGTCGTCTGACTCGGAAAGTCCACGTCGAGTTGGTACCGGACAAGACCATGGAGACTCTTTTTGATGAGTTCTTGTTAGCACATATTAATTCTCTACAATCAGTAAATGAACAAAACAGCTATCTGACTGGTCTTATACCTGTAAAATTGGTCAAGCAACGAAGGCTTAGGAAAGATGAAAATTTGGCCAAACTGCATGATGCTTCATTTGCATACATTATAAGAGTCACAAGAGCAAATCAAGTTCGAGAAATACCAGTTTGTTTTAAAGCATTAAGTTCAATTCATGGCATAAGCCATGAAGAATATTTACAAAAATCGTTAAAATAAAAGGTGTAAGCCCCGTTGACAAGAGGGGAAAGCACACCAATCGGCCTAAAAAGCTTAAAGGTGAAGTAAAACTTAAAATTAAAATTCACTTGCAATCATTCAAGGGAAGATCAAGTCATTACAGTATGAAAAAAACATCAAAAATTTACTTGCCTGAAGAGTTTGACATAAAAATTATATAATTTGTTTAAAGAGCAAAATTCACAGGTACAGATTTCATATGATATTTACCATAGAGAATTTAAGAAATATAATATAGCCTTCGGTTATCCTAGATCTGACACATGTTGTGATAATGATAAGTATATGGCTAAAGTAAAATCACTACAAAAACAAGAGCAAACTCAAGAAGTACAAAAAAAGTTAAAGGAGTTACAAGCAGCTAATACATTGCATAAACTTAAGGCACAAACTTTCTATGACAAGCAGCAAAGAACCAATCTAAACAAGATCCTTCATATGAAGCGATAGCAATGGATTATCAGAAAAATGTATCCTCGCCCAATATCAGCACCAATGATATTTATTATCGGAGGCAATTGTCAATGTTATCCTTTAATATACACACATTATCAAATGGCAAGTCTTACTTTTATGTGTATCCTGAAACTATGGCTAAAAAGGGTTCCACAGAAGTTATGTCATTTTTATGCAATTACATTATGAATTATTTGGATGATAAGGTGAAATATTTAGATATCTTTTGTGATTCAGCAGGCCAGAACAAGAATTACAATAATATTGTTTTGAATTACAATCATATTATGATAAAATTTATCCACTTCATTGTTCACAAAGCAAAGCGTTTAGATAAAATTACAATCACATTTCCAATTCGGGGTCACTCTTATTAATGGAGTGTGACAAAAATTTTGGAATTGTAAAATAGAAAATGTTGTATACTTAGTTTGTATATATGTGTGTGTGGCTGCGTCCGCGCCTGTGTTCAAGTAATAAATTAAAGCAGTGCGAATCGAGCCCTCGAGTGTTTCACTTGTTCCCTACTACGTATCTAACAGTGGCGACGATATACCCACGCGACGTTACGAATTAATAAGAATAGCAGCGTAAAATGTCGAGTACGAACGTGCAATACGGAATTTTAAATAGTTTTGACCACAACACACAAACGTGGAAAACTTATAAAGGTCGTATTAAGCAATATTTCATTGCAAATGAGATCTCCGACCGTTCTGATACGGGGGGCAAGAAGAGTTAGGCGATATTGCTCAGCGCACTCACTGAAGAAACCTACAAATTAGCAACAGAAGTGGTCTTACCGAAGGATATCGACGATGTGCCATACAATGAGTTATTGACTTTGTTGGACACGCATTTCACGCCCCTGAGAGATAATCCGCGGCGTTGTCAGCACTACGAATGTATTCTATTTTATAATTATAACTACTAAGGAATAATGCGTACCATTGCAGTCTATTATCCAATGCTCAAAACAAACCTGAACCTTTTACGGTCATTAAGGTGGAAGAAGATCCTACTATGGTCAGAGATTAGACCCATTTTTTGGAGTCTCTTGAAACTTACAAAAAAACGTGCCCGTTTAAAATTCAAGAAATACGTCAGCTATATACCAGCATAAATCACCCAAGATATATCTGCCATCGGGCTACATACAATGGCTGTTATGTCAAATCGATTGTTGTGGTCAATAAGAAAAATACTGTTGAGCTGCCAGTATTACACGAGGGAGAAATGTACCTTCCAGATGCCATGTACAATGGTATGTATAAATTTCATGTTTGTATAGTAATTTCATATTCACTGTAGTCGGGAAAAAATAATAATGAAAATTTGTTTTATTTTAGTTTCAGATAAATTAAAAGCAAAATATGACGATCTAAAAGTTTTGAAGACATTCTGTTCTGCTGAGGCCCAAATTCTATTTGATAATTTGCCTCATGAATAAAAATACTACCTGCTTATATTTGATTAAATTACAACCTTATTTTACCCTGTGTTTGATTATTTACCCTGATTACTTCTGCAATTAACTATGTAGGTACTTGATAAAAAGGGGGACAGTCATTGACATTCCTTGTTTTTTGCAATGACAATGTAGCTTTTTTTTAATTTAAGAGCTGTAAACTGGTAACTAAAGTACAGTCATTAAAAAAAAAATCTAAAATTATTCATAAAAGTTACTATCAAAATTTGTTAATAGTCATTATCCATGCTAAAACATAAAGATATGTATGAATTTCAAACTTTAAAATTAGACATAAAATAAGATTTCTTCTTTTTCCCGCATAGTCTTCAAATATAGTATATAGTTTATGTCATACAAAGCAGAACAACCATAAAACATTATTATCATAGTTAGACCCCAGACCACATTAAGTACAAAAAATATCTTAAAATGACTCTCAAATGAACAAACCAAAGGTGCAATATGACAATCAACATACAATACTGGTATCTGAGCCATCACTAATAGAACAGGCTACTATGAGCCAATAGATAGAAATAGGGATGATGAAAGTCAATCTGTTTCGGTGGAATACCTTGACAAATCAAGTACCTAGTCTCCTACATTATGTAACTTTTAAGGCAAATGCAAAACCATGAATTACAGGTTGAACACTACTGAATAAATACTATCTCAGTTTGTAATAGTTGACACATTAAATATCTATGCTGACTAAACAGGCAAATTTTATGTACACCCTTTATGTATCCACACTAAATGACTAGGTAAGTATATCAATTAATTACCTTTATGTGATCTTTCAAAACTTTTGAAATAGCCTCGCATACTTCTGTTACAATGAGGGAAATTGTAGAACATGATACTTGAAATAAGTGCATAAGGGACTTGTATGAATCACCAGTGGCTAAAAATCTTATTGTGATTAGCTGGCACATTCTCGGTGAAATGCTATCTTGGTAGTAGGTGTCCACCATCATCTGCCTTAACTTTTGTTAGTAAACTAGTTTGTGGGCCATTCTGAAGTAATCTTCTTTTCCACCAACGCTTCTTCTTCCGTGGTTTAGCTGCATGGCTTAGTAGTACTTAATAAGCTGCTGCTAAAGTTACTTGATCAGACATATTCCCTATTCATATTCATATTGTGTATGTATCCCCTCGATCAAACAAGTAGACCAGTCACTCCTTAAAACAGCACGAGGCTGCATTTTTATATCGTGATCCCCGAATTTCATTATTGTGTGCTGTTTAATCGATAGCTGGTAGTGAATTTTCATAACAAACTGTTTTTCTTTTTCAGCGAAAATGCAGTTTTTATGGAAATTGAAAATGTTTTTGTACTAAAAATGCAACAAGTACAATCTTAAGACAATACAGTATCAAAATGTCAAATTATCCCACTCACACGCATTATTTTTAAATATATTTACGTAGGTAGCTTTTATATTTTTTACGTATTACAATTTATTTTGATAAATTATTAATTTAACAATTTATTGGAGCCAAAAATCGTTCCTAATTTATATTCACATTTCACAACAATGAACAAGGCACAAGCCTGATAGCGGCAGTACACATGGGGCCAACGCGTTGGGCCAACGTGTTGGGAAAAAATGAAGGATATCAAGATTCCTGTTCACACATTGGCGTACTGATCATTCTGCATTGGCGCTTCAAGGATGGACGTAGTCCGTAGAAGTTCTTGCAGCCGCGGCAATTTATTTATACAGTGCGTTTAATTATTACGTACATGTGCATCAATAACAATGAATGTAGGTACTCTGCCGTCTGCGATGATACCATTTTCCAATCTCTATTGTACTTTTTTATTTCTGTATAAATAAAACATTATTATGTTTAGATTTTTTCAAATGTTTAAAATGTGTACATTTTACACTTAATTTAATTTTAATTACCTATAAAACGAAACTTTAAAGATTATATAATATTATTATATTAAATGATAATATTATTTATGTAATAAAGCACAATTTGATCAAAACCACGCTCATTGTATATTGTTATTTAATTTTTAAGAACAAGTAACTTTTTAATACTATTTTACTCTTTTTATAAATATATTTTTTTTTATCGCATTGTATGAAAGTGAGATAAGAAAAACATCTAGAATAATATAATAAATAGAAAATAAAACATCTGATTTATTGAGATTGGTTTTTATTTTTGTGTAGTTCATGCCGTGGATTCCAAATTATTCCTTCATGTCGATACAATTCTACGAATTGTAAAACCTCATTGCTTGTCCACATCGGCGCCTCGGGCCTCCATCGCTATTGGAACATGGTTAAACGTAAATTTCATTGACGCGCAACGATACTGTCTCCGCTGACGCGTAACAACAAACTGAACAAGACACCAACGTGTGAACGCTGTTTGCGGAGCGCGCCAAGATCCTTTGATGTGTGTTCAAAAAACCGACAACATTCGGTTGGCCTGCCAATATTGGCGCCAACTAGGCTAATGAAGCCAACATACCGCCAAGTAGCTCTCTACACGTTGGCCCAACCCGTTGGCCCAACACGTTGGGCCCATGTGTACTGCCACCATTAGGCACAAGCCGTGAACAAGCCACAGAATACAGATTAGTTAATATTGTCCGTATATACATAGTAGTCTTTGGTTAATATGACGCAGATCACAGATTAGCGATACAAATATACTATCTTATCATAGAGTATAAATTTTAATGTTATTTTTATAGCTCACTTGCTTCAGTTTTTAAAAACGATTAACTTTTACTTTTAGTATTTAAATAGGAGCGAAGCGACGATCGTGTTAGGTTTACTCTTGAACTTACATAAACAAGTTTACACATTTTCAGTACATATAAATAAGTGTGAGACTGGTGTCTAAACTTCAATTAAATTTTTCGAAGGGTGGCAAATTGTTTGAGGTACCTGCCCTAAACTTATCCGGTACGGGGAAACATGATCCTTAGCCATTGAGATAATATTACTACGTATGGAGGAGACACCACGAACAAAATCTGTGCGCCATTTTTTTGCTCTAACTAAGTTTTAAAAATTATTATTTAGTTAGGTACTTAACGATGAAAGTTATTCCTTTGCACTTTTCCGTATTATTTGTATTATTTGTGCAATATCGTAACACACACGAAGGCATGTTTGATGCGTTTCACTTTAAAACCATTAAAAGATACCGCTCAACATACGTCACATGACGTATGTTGAGTGGAACATAAGTGATGTAGGCGGTGTCGTCTCCTATTAATATTATCTCAATGTCCTTAGCACATTGTTTTTTTTTTAATAAAAAAAATCACAGAGCAAGTAAATACATATTATATGTATAGATCCCTATGACACTGAAAGCTGTTATTCTCAAGACGAAACTTTGTAAAGGCGTCACCATTAAATTAGAAACGCATTGGAGGCGTCTAAAAATGGCATTTATACATTTTTACGTAGCTTTATGCCATTAAAATGATATTCCGTTGGAATTATAACAATTCTTAATATTTACTAGAAATTATTTCAATCTGACTTTACGTTTACGTCCTGCAAAACTTACATCGTTGGCATTTATCGACTAGTGCGAAAGTATCGATAAAAAAATGTCGATAATGAAAATGAGTACCTACATATTTTTAAAACCAAAAAATCAAACCATATAGAATATACCTGAAAAATATCCATTTAGCTATAATAACAAAAGTTTTTCAGACAAATTAAATGGGCACATCCATTTTCATGATAAAATGTACACTAGCTCATACGTGGTGAAAAATTACGAGAAAATGAAAAGGTGCAATTTTATATTTTGGTAAACTTTCGTTTTACTTTATTAAACGTAACGTCTTTATTACTTTACCTACTTAATGTATGCTACAAAATGAAATGAAATGAAATGATAATTTATTTGTAAGAATTGTGGTTACAAAGTTGTTATATAATAAATTTCACATCCACACAATTCGCCAACAAATTGGCATACAAATATTTAAGTTAGGTTATTATTATTATAGATATAAGTACATTATAATACAGCAATATTACAATTTTATTTATTAGTACAATTTGATTATTACAATATAATTGATTCTTAACGTTATTATTTTCTCCATTACAAAATTCTGGAATTATAATCTAAAAAATTCGTTTAAGGAATAGAGACAGTGATTTATAAGCCACGATTTTAATTTTTTGTGCATTAAATTTTTTGGCAGTTCCCTTATATGCTTTGGTATATGGTTAAATATCCTTATACACATCACACTGGTATTCTTTTGGTAGAGTGCTGAACGGCAGTTAGGCATCATAAGACGTGTAGGATCTCTTAGTCCCAATCTAGAGTTATCTTTCATGTTTTTAAAAAGTTCACCGTGTTTTTTGACAAATAAACATATTTCCAAAATGTATAGACCCGTTAGTGTTAAAATATGGTGCTTTTTGAATAATGGTCGACAAGATTCTAAGGGACCAATATTGCACAAAGCCCTTATGCACCTCTTCTGTGCCAAGAATACATTTGTCACGTCCGTCGAGTTGCCCCAGAATATAATTCCATACCGTATCACAGATGTAACGTATCCGTAATATGCGGTAAGCGCAGCATTAAAGGACACTGTTTTTCTTAATCTTCTTAATGCGTAAACGAACTTATTTATTTTTCCAGTAATCATGTCACAATGAGCTTTCCAGTTGCAATTTTGATCTACATTTAACCCTAGGAACTTTATGTAATGTGTTGGTTCGATGGTATGGAATTTGTCCGTTACATTAAGCGGTGTGTGTCGAGCTTTATAATTCGAAAATTGAATAAATTTTGTTTTAGTCATATTAGCCGATAGATTATTATCATTAAACCATGTCAATACTAATTCTAAATTATTGTTAATTGTCGTGTTATAGTTAATCTCTTTGTGATCGTCAGAATAAATTATTGAAATGTCGTCTGCAAACAATATACACTTTTGGTCCATTATGTCAGGTAGATCATTTATGTAAATTAAAAATAATAAAGGCCCCAATATGCTGCCCTGTGGCACTCCGAAACTATTAGCTAAATAGGGGGACTTGTACGTAGTCATCTCTAGGTTATTATCTATTTTATTTATTTCAACACTCTGTTGTCTCTGAAACAAATAATCATGAATCCATTCAAGAGCAGGACCTCTAATGCCATATTTCTCACATTTATATATGAGTAGTTTGTGGTCCACAAAGTCAAAAGCTTTTGACATGTCGAAGAAGATTGATGTAACCGGAATTTTATTATTAATGCACCTCGTTACTTCCTCAATTAAATAGAACGTAGCCAATGTAGTAGATTTATTTGCTTGAAATCCTGTTTGTTCTTTTTTAATTATATTATATTTGTTTAAAAACTTAAATTAATAGTATGAATCTGTGTCATACTATTTCAAAGTCTAGATGTATGTTTTTTTTATCCCTTTCACACCTCACTTGGCAAGTTAGGTGTGAAAGGGATAAAAAAACATACAGGCGTCATTCAAGGTCATATTTTCTTGTTACAAGTTAATGTTCATACTGAAATCTCCAGTGTATTATATTATATAAGCTTCTTGCTTTCGAATTATCATCTGCACTCAGGTTGACAGCTTACAAGTGACGGCATAGTGCTGAATCTTATTATTTTATGCTCTTATATGGGCGTATTCAGAAAGAAAGCTTGAAATTTATAAGCGCTTATCGGCGCTTGTCATGTTCATATATTTTCCTGCGCGGGTTACCAGCGCTGACAAGCGCCGATAAGCCCTTATAAGCGCTTATAAGTTTCAAGCTTTCTTTCTGAATACGCCCATACGTTGTAAATATTATGTCACCTGATGGTTCAAATGACCCATAATTTTTAAACATGGGCCTGTAGTCTATCATAGATACAAATTAGATTGCACCAATTTTTCACTTTTCGTTGCACACGTATGCGCAACCTTTGTAAGTGTGAGTTGTGCAAGTATACCATGAGTAAAATTTGTTTCATTTTTTTATACCTGGCGACACTGATCAATGTCAATTGCCTTTTATGACTTTTGACTTTTGAAGTTTTGGGAAATGAGGATTTGTATTTTGTTTTGTTTTGTTGTGCTTGCCACAGAGCAAGGTGCTTGCTTGTGATTATTACTTACGACAAGACCTTGTCTTAGATTAAAAGTGTTTGTTTCTAAAAATCTATATCACTGCAATGTCCAGCAAGATGTCCAGTAACATTTACAGAAAATGTTCTACATGTGGTAAAACACGTGCTGAGGATACATCGGTGACTTAAAACTGGTTTCCCAGTTCCATTTCGAGTGGCCAATATCAGAAAGTTAGTGTATGTTTGATGTACCAATTGAATACTATTTTACTTTGTTCATTAATATTTTACGGTATATGTACAACAACTGCAATTTACTTACAAGATTTTTTTTTATTGGTAACTAGCTTACCGCCCTCGGCTTCGCCCGCTTTGTCTAAAACCTAATAAATTATATACTAAAACCTTCCTCTTGAATCACTCTATCTATTAAAAAAAACCGCATCAAAATCCGTTGCGTAGTTTTAAAGATTTAAGCATACAAAGGGACATAGGGAAATAGGGACAGAGAAAGCGACTTTGTTTTATACTCTCGCCTGATGTTAAGCTGAGATGTGGTCTAAGATAGAATGCGCTTCCCTAGAAGGTATCTGTTCACTCTACGCTTGAGGACCCCCATATTGTTCTTGTCGGGGAACACAGATTCAGGAAGCATGTTCCAGTCCCTCGCAGTTCGAATATTTTTGTATAAACAGGATGAGAATGTCTATACCCTATACATATAATGTTATTTTCAGAGCTTGTGCTTGGGCTGTATTCTGTTGGCCTAATGAACATTGGAGTTCCGTCCAATCTTTGGTCTCTCCATACTACAAAGTTTTATGAGGCATTTCAAAACATGTCAATTCTATGACAATATGCGACACAAACTAATTAGGATTGCCATACCCACTTAAAATGAATTAGAAGAAAGTACATGTTCAAGAAAATATGCTTATACAGGTAACTAATGTAACTCATCTTGATAAAATTATTGATATAGCAATATATATGAGAAAAAATAACCATAATTATTCATATTTTTAGAATTAAGAACAAGGAAGGCAACAAGAATGTTCAGGAGTGGCATTTTCACAAATAGACTAAATAAACATCAGTAATATTCAAGACTAGCGCTCCGCCCCGGCTTCGCCTGTGGTACCTACATGTTTTATAGCCTATGTTGCTCAGTGAAGATGCAGCTTTCTAATGGTGAAAGAATTTTTGAAAATGGTCCAGTAGTTTACGCGCGAAAACCATACATACATACATACATAACAAACCTTTCCTCTTTATAATATTAGCATAGAAACTAGATGAAGCGTCCACAAGCTGAGGACCAATGAAAGAACCAATCCAATAAACCTTTTGAAATTTTAATATCAAAATCAACTACTAAGGCTCAGGTTAGTAATTTCTTTGTAATAGGTATTGTGCCTCAGGTATCCTGAGTGGCTTCCTTTTTTAGTGCAGGCAACCACACAAATTTATGGTTTCTATTACCTATTATTTATAATTTATCTACAATGTTATTTGATATGTGTGTTGGAATAAATGGTTTCTTTCTTTGTAATAAGTTTGATTTTTTTTATTAGCCTTGGATCAGACTTTTGAAGACATGCATGTATTATAATTATATGGTAGGTTATATCCAATTTTTGCGTGTCCGTTTGACAGTTGACAAAGGCCTCCTCCATTCGGGCCTTTCTATGGCCACTCTACCCCAAGTTGTACCCGCTACCTGTTTGATGTCATCGTCCCATCTCTTTTGGGGTCTACCTATCTCTTTCCCTTCTCTTGGGGAGTTATTTTGCTCACCACTGTGTAGTTCATAGATTAAGTATCAGTTATTAAGTAACAGATGCGACAGTGTTGTTTTCCATAACTCCAGTGGATCTGTTGTGGCGCTGCTGTAGCCTTATCAATTTTCACAGTAAAAGGTAGTGTTGCCTACCAAGTATTGATAATCTGGTTATCGATACTTGAGTGAGGTTCCCATTCTATTGATAAAAATACTACGTACTAGATACTACGTGGGTTCTAAGCATTATTATTGCGAATATTAAAAATAAAACAGATTTTGTTTTCAATTTTTAGTTATTTATTGCCCTTTTTCTTAATTTATTTGTTTTATATTTCAAAAAAGCAATTTAATGGATTTCTGCCATTTTTTACACATATCTCTCCTCTATAGGTCCCTTTAAAATTTTATTTATAATATTGCTCCAGTTATGGACATGAAGCCTAAAAGCCATATATGTTAAAAACATTTTTTTTAAACACATATTGTGTGTTTTCAGACACCTTTTTTCTTAAATTTGCCCCAATTTCGTTTAGGATACAGTTATCGTTTAAATAATTATGTATTAAACAACTTGCTTCCCTGTTCAAAACTAGAAGTTTGATTACTATTTTTTTAAAGTTTGTATTCTCTTTGGCGCATGTAAGAAAAAATATTATCCTCTGTTGATTTACTGGTAAAGCTCTTCATGCAATTTTTACAATTATTGACACTACTAGCTTAGCTAACAAAGTGACTGATTTTACGGATGACTTAGCGGCATCGCATAGTACGAGATTGTAGCAGTGGCAGCCACACGGTACATAAACAGCAAAGGGATTTATATCCAGAATTCTCTTTTGAACCCCAATATTTTTTCCTTTCATGTTAGCCCCGTTGTCATAACCCTGACCCCTACAATTGTTCAATTCCAGTCAATATTTATTTAAAACATCAATGATAACTTCAGTCAGTCTTTCACCAGTCGACTCATTGACAGGTATAAATTCTATGAAATGCTCTTTGCTGATGCTGATATTTTATCGTCATCTGATGATAAATCGACAAATCGTATTGTCAGTGAAAGTTGTTCTACATGACTAATGTCTGGAGTAAGCTGCGGCTCTTTCTTATAGAGTAACCAGGAAGACTTTTTATGAATTGCATAGCCTGATTGGACCTCATTTAAGGAAGAATGACACTAACTGCAAATTATCGATTAGAAGTGAAGAAAGGTTGGCGTTGTGTCTGAAGTAAGTGAATACTATTTAATTGTAAAAAAAAACATTTCAGAACTTCACTGTCCCCAGTAATATCATCAGCTTTTCTTTTATTGGTAGTTGTTGAAGAAGCGTGGGATGAATGAGATGGCGAATGAGCAGCATTTTGTGTTGTCGAATTTTGAGAGTTATCAGTTGTAGGTTCTGACAGAATACTTTCTATATCTGATAGCAGCTCTTCGTGTGATCTTGAGTTATTTTCTGTACCTGCGGACATTCGTGTATCGTCAGTGCCTGGGCTCCTGATTTCTTGTTGCCCGTAGTTCGTCGTTCGGTCTCTGTTACACATATACGACTGTAAAAACTCCATTTGTTTTTGATACTTCCATAATTTTTTTTGTTTTGTTGCCTGACCACTTCTAGTACAATTTTGTCTTTTTATGGCGTCGCGGTGGTTGTCGCGTAATTTTTTCCACTTTGCTTTAGCTGTGGAAACTGAAAGAAAAGAAAATCAAGCTTTATTTTGTGAAAGTAATATAGTAAAATATATTTACAGATATTTAGCGACTGGCAGCAAGTTTTCAACCATTGCAGAAAATTTTAGAATTGGAAAAAGTACTGTATCAAAGATTATTCCAGAAGTTTGTGATTGCATTTGGAAGGTGCTGCAGCCGTTATACATGCCAGTACCAAATTTTGGGAACTGGAATTTCTTTAGTGAAACTCAATATTCCGTTTAAAAAGATTTAATATCAAGACAAAAACGCCATTTGTACAAAATTTTGCACATAAGTGAAAAATATACATTCTACCCTGTATAATAAAAATGACAATCTATGTTGGTGGAACGCGTGATTGCTATAATAAGTTTAACAGGCGTAGACACATCGGAATACGGCAGCAGGACCACTTTTCCTTTAAACTTCTTGCCCAGCCGTTTTATTTTTATGCCAGCTGGGGGGAATATTTTTTAAATCAAGTTTTAGAGCACATTGATAAGCTAGTTTGCGTACTTCTGTTGGTAGTAAACCAAAATATATTTCTGAACTTTTGAGTAGATAAGAAGCTAATTTATGTTCTGTTTCTTCTGAGCATACCAATCTAGGTTTAACGTAACCCAAAGAACAACTTTGTTTTTTCTGACATACCTGGATGAGGACATCGGACACAAATTAAACATCTCGCTTGCTTTACGAATGCTCGTTTTATTCTGCAGTATTTCTGCAGACCTCTTTCTGTTTTTCTTTTATAGTTTCTCATTCTGGAAAAAACAAAAAATATGTAGAATTTTTAAAATAAGAAAACGAACAGTACAATACCAGATAAGTGTAACTACTAAAAATTAAGATAATTGTAACTACTTGCCCGATGAAACGTTTTTTAATATAAATTGAAGTCGTTATTAATGGATATATGTGTCGCAGGGATATGATAAAAACAGTGATTTGCCCAAATCCCTAAGGGATTTGATCAAATCACGGAGGATGTTAAAATAACAACAAGTTTTTATCATTTCCCTAAGCAAATTTGGTGATTTGACAAATCCCACTAAAGAAATCTAGTGATTTGAACAAATCCCTAAATTGGTTCAGTGAAATGACAAAAATAACTTTTGTGATATTTTTAAGGTTTATTTTGTAAGATTACCTACATAATTATAATAATCAGGTGTATCACAGTGCAATATTAATCTCAAAAATCACCACTAGAACATAATTATTTGAAAAAAGAGAAACAAAAATTAAAAAAAAAAAATATAAGTAGAAAAACTTAACGTATTGCAAATATTCATTTATTAAAACACGGAGCAGATTTGTGGCAACGTGAATTACACAGAACATTATTTTTTTACAGGCACATTTATTCGTTTTGCATCGTACTTTGGACTCTTGGCAAGAACACTGTTTGAATCCTTGACCTCCAAACAAAGATAATTTTCCTGCAATTTCACGCAAACTCAGCGTAGTCGATGGAACTGAATCGGTTAATGTAACTGTAGACAACTGAAGAGTGTTTCTTGGAAGCCAATCTTTTAAGATGCCAACTGAAGTACCGATTTTTAATAAATTGTTTTTCGTATCTAATACAATCCCCGTAATACTATTTCCATCTAGTGGACCTCTGTCTACTTTTGATACATCAATCAAAACTGTGGAACCAACTAATACATCCTTGAATTTCTTTGAAAAAGTTTCTTTCATTTTATCAGCAGATCTTTTTAAATTTTGTGAAGCATCTTCCCTTTGCTCTTTAATTTTCTCTTCTTTTTTGCATAATAAGCATAGAACTCTCGACCCATATCCTTCTGCGCTTGTCGTAATGCATGCACGGAATTTCCGCAAATGTCACATGAATGTGCTCCTGTAGATTCTTGTCCACAAACTATACAAATCATTTCTGGTACTGTCACAGCCGATTCACTTTCTGATACAACAGGTGGTTCAACTGATAATTCATGTGTTAAAATAAGTGAAGTCGAAGTGTTATCTTCATTTGGTTCTATAGTTAGTTGTTCCTCAGAAGTTATAGCGTTGTTATCAATTGATTCAGTAGCTAATACGTTTTGCTGTTTAAAAAGCTGATCCAAATCCTCTTCAGTAACTAACTTGTCAAGTAATTCTGTTGAAATATGTGTAGATCGGAGTCCTGTTTTTGGTTCTGTTCCAAATAACGCCTTGTAAGGTGAACGCTTAATGGTACGATGAAAGGAGGAATTCTTTTGAAATTGAACAAAATAACAGCCGATTGCCCAATTTTTACTGTCATTGTCAATTAACCAAGCCCGTAACATCGCTTCGACATCTTGGTTTGCACGCTCAACTGACCCTTGGCTCGCAGGATGTCGAGGTCTACCATTAATAATTTCGCATAGTTTGACGCCATGATGAACACACACCCCTTATCATAAAGACTAGAACGAGTACCGTACGCTTCTCGCGACACTTTTTACCCCGCACTACCACCTTGTGGAACAGTCTACCCTCTTCTGTATTCCCGCACGTGTATGACTTAAATTCCTTTAAAAAGAGAGCCTACATCCATCTTCGACAGCCGGTAACAGCCTCACAAAGGTAACTTTGTCAGTGCTCATGGGCGGTGGTGTCACTTCATTAGGTGATCCACCTGCTCAGTTACCTGCTCTTACATAAAAATAAAGACTAGAGCGTGGTCACAAAACCTCATCTTCCTGGTTCCAGCTTCAACAACAAACCCATAAATATTATCATTTTTTTCGTTGTAGGTTAAATGTGGTGATAACGCTATTTCGTCAAAGACGATGGTGCAAAGTTATTCCAGTAGTCGAATTTTTTGTTTGGTTAGCTTGTACATATTTAAAAACTTTTGTATTCATCCCTGGTTCTATAATTATTTTTTCTGTAAGACGATTCAGTGTTCTTAAGTTGGGCAAAACAACATTTTTTCCAATTGTATGATCTCGGGTTTTGCTTCCACAATACCAGTGCAGTCAACTTTTCGTCTAAGGTGAATCTTCTAGCCATTTTATGTTTGCGACATTGTTTCAACTGCATCAACAGAACGGTCTGTGCCTGTTTGCCTAGACCATCAAAGTTTTTAAACAACACTTCATTATTTCCATATATATTGTGGCTGTTTTACCCAAACTATCAGCAGTTATTTTGGTTACTTGCTTCACAGATTTTCTTTTCTTTGGGCAATTTTTTTCATAAAATCTGAAAACAAAACTTATGTTACAATTTATTTTGATGTTGTGGTCCCGGAGCACACTAATGGTTGTTTAATTTATTCATGTATATCTACGTATGTTGCTTCACAGATTTTCTTTTCTTTGGGCAATTTTTTTGATAAAATCTGAAAACAAAACTTATGTTACAATTTATTTTGATGATTCATTGTGGTCCCGGAGCACACTAATGGTTGTTTAATTTATTCATGTATATCTACATGTTTGAAAGATTAATTATCTTATTCTATAAATAGGTTCGTAATAATAATTTTATCACTGAAAGAGATGTGAAAAGCACTCATAATGTATATTATATTACTAATAATAAATTATCTTTACGCTTTTGTATGATACTCTTATTTTCATGAGTAGTTTTTTCTTCTACTGTGGGTTCAATTATATTTCCTGAAAAAGTTATTTTAGTATTTGTAGTGAGCCCATCCATACAAAGACAATTCCACAGTTCCTATTCAAATGTTGTAAGCCTCAGATTTAAACAATGAATATGTTAAACAATGAATGAATGAATTTATTATATATTTTTTTCTCTATAATAATGTACTAAACACTTATACAATGCCCCAAAAACTACATAAGCAGTTTAACACGTTCAATGCGGCTTATTATTATCTTGGTTTACCCTCAGTGCGATACAAGGAAAATTTGACTTGTACACTAATTAAAATCAAGTGCGTTACCAGACATTAAAGACTCGTACCAATCCCTTAAAAACCATGATCATATTTTCAAAACCAACCTAAATAAAACAAATTTTATATAATCAGGAGTGAGTATATGATTTAATTTATAACACTGTGCTTTTAGCCTCAAGATATTATAAATATTTTAGAAAATATAAGGCTTCAAAAATGCCAGACTCCTTTATCCGGTACAGCACTAGCATAATTAGCAAAATAAGAACTTTCGACAAACAGTTAGTGATGGGATTGTAATTAAAACAAAAATATCGATAGTTTGTTTGCATTTTTTATTTTAGCAACAAGAACTAGAAGTAATAGAAAAAAAAATTAAATTGCTTCATATTATAGGATCATAATTACAAATTATTACTTTCCTTCTTCACGACTATATTCGAATGTGACTCATTAAAACATTTCAAACATAATACATGTTTACATTGCACGCAATAGGTTTTTACCTTTGTAACTTTCTTATCAGCTTCTCTGCTTGTCATTTCTTTACGTAATCTTATATATAAAAATGAATCGCAAAATGTGTTGGTAAGCGCATAACTCGAGTACGGCTGAACCGATTTCGATAATTCTTTTTTTATTATATTCCTTGAAGTACGAGGATGGTTTTTATGTAGAGAAAACGTAAATATGTACCACGGGCGAAGCCGGGGCGGACCGCTAGTTTTTTATAACAATTGATACAATTCTTTCTTTTTTTACCTTTTTCAAGAGTGTGTATCTTCTTTTTAGATTCTGTATTTGTTTCATTGCTGCAATTGCATTCACAATGTCAGTAGCGTCTCGTCCAGAATAGGCTTCATGCCATAGAACACAAATACTATTAACATTAGTTTTCTTTCTGATCGGTGCAAATGTCAAGTTGAAAGTTATCATTCTACTCAAGAAAAAGGATTCTTTGACTTTAGGCATGTCGGGTAACAACATTACTTTTTGTAAATCCATCGAGTAGTATCTCACAGATGAAGTATTTTCTAGGGAGGCATCTTCTTGATATTTTTGTATTGCTTTATTTGCTTTAGCTTTGTGATCCTCGTATACAGTTTTAATGTCCTATAATATTTATTTATTTATTTATTTATTTAGTCTTTCTTCATACAGCCCACAATCTACACATTTATCGCCTTTTGGATATTTGAATGATATATTCATAGTCTTTAATGTCTGTCTATATATTTCTTTACACAATTTGAAATTAGGGTGTTTGGTTTTAAAGTCGCTAAACATTTTATCAACAGTCAATGTCCTAGGGCAGGGATGGCGAACCTTTATGCGTATACGTGCCAATTTTCTGGAATAATATTTAATGACGTCGCAGCCGTGCCATCAAATATTCTTGACTTTGTGATCAGTGGAAAAATAATGTAAAAAAAACAATATCAACTCAAAGCTCTATATTTACCAAAAATACAATTACAAGAGCAATTAAAAATTAGTGCGACTTCTGTTGTTGCAGATTGGACGATA
The DNA here is from genome assembly GCF_061535455.1 of Colias philodice. Taxonomy (NCBI): domain Eukaryota; kingdom Metazoa; phylum Arthropoda; class Insecta; order Lepidoptera; family Pieridae; genus Colias; species Colias philodice. The sequence continues at coordinate 3,891,786 of NC_143114.1, read as the reverse complement.
ATTGACTTATATTGGGGTTGTACGATGTTACTTTTAGCAGAATGCATGCTGAACTTGATTCATCAGTCAGTCTATTTCTAACAGTCTTTGATGTTATTCATCTCTGAAAACAATGCCTCGCAGGCATATGTTGATGAAAATACAGTTAGAATAGCGTGAGCCAGCTTCTCTAAACAATTAAATGTTTCTGGCAACGCATTCCAGGTTTCTAAAATTTGATGTATTAAATTGGTAACGAATACTATTAATTTAATATCTGAACGAAATAAAATGTTACTACTGTATTGGTAACAAAATATCAAATAAAAAAGAGTCGCAGTCGCAGGGATCGATAATCGATTTATTTGGTGACAGATCTACCATTCTGAGCACAGAGCTATTATTTAAGTAACAAAACTGTTATTATAAGAACGAAGCTTATATTCATGTAATGCAATATAATTTTATTGGTTATCGATCTCTTATTTTACACATAAATTAATATTAATTTGATAATTCATGCCTGGGAACAATTTTTGTTTATTTGAGAACGAAAATATTTCGTGGTGATAGATCTATTTATTAGGTGATACAACTTGATGACAAATATAAATTTTGGTGATAGAAAATATAGTTCCCTTTTATTATTGGCATCTTTACTTATATTACTGGTCTATCTTTCTGTTTCAATTAACTCTAATTCTTTTCTCATGTCTATGAATTTTTGTATCCAAATTGAACTAGACTGGAAATCAATCAGCTGCATTTCAAAATCTTCAATTTCCAACCAATCGAATGAAATTCAACTATTTTTTGCGTAAACAAACAATTTGCGCGGGCACTGCGCCTCGTTTGTTATTATTTACTCAAGTCAAGCCCCCGCGCTGCGTTCCCGTGCCCCGCGCTAGCATAGCAACTACGCCCCGCCTCCACCCCGCGCACCGGACCCGAACGCTCGCGCGCGTTTGCTTTTCAAAGATTCATAGGTATTATGCTACATCATAATCATATGGTGGGTACACACGTACGTACTTGCTAGTCGAGCAAGTCTCTTCGAACAAAGCTATAGCACAGACATGCTTGAACTCGCGTCTACACGCAAAAGCTTGCGCGAAGATCATGTTCAGTGTGCGTTGAAACTCTTCGAGCAATGGACGATACGTTGTTGTGTTTGGTGGGAAATTTTTTTCTTCTCTCTCCTCCAAGATGCCCTTAGAGAGTTAATTTTTTTATTACTCCATTTCTGTCGATGTTTGGTTCCACCGTTTTGCATAATAAAATTAAACGATCATACGCAGCGTTTCTTTTACCCTTGTCGCTGTACTCTTTTAACGTTGTTTTCCATAAACACTCTTCTTCTCGATACATGTTTATAAATTGTTCCACAAAATCACGAGTAAACGCTCGAAAGTCCGACATTTCAGCTGCGCACGCACAACCTTTTCGAATAATCACTCGCTCACGACTGACATGCTCGAAGTCGCAGCTACACGTACAAACAAGATTGCTTCGAACATCGAGCAAAAATTATGGAGGTTTGAATCTTGCTCGAATCGAAGTTGTTGGATTGAAATGGTTGGCTTCGAGCATTTGTCTTGAGACTTGCATGGTACACACGTTCGTACTTGCTCGAGATCGAGCAAGTTTATCTAGCATGTGCGTACGTGTGTACCCACAATGACCTATTATACTAGTAGACGCGGCATACGCCAACATCATTGCACTAAAAAACAGCGTAATTAATACATACCTACTTACTAACGCATTATCACCAATACAGTTGTTCTCTCTTTCACTCTCACGCACGAGACATAATACATGTCTCACTCATGTACTTCGTAATAACAACTACCGATTAAAATATAAATAGAACGTCCAGCCACGCCGCTGAATGGTGCGTGACTAAGTGAAACTCGGGCACTTAGCTGAGTTTTTTCTTGCCAAAATAGAGAGCGGGTAACGTATCTAGCTTTTTTATATATGTATCATAGTGTACCCACTAATAATTTATACTTTTTTCTTTAAACTCGTAATCAGTGACGTGCCGAAATTATTTCGTCGCGTGCCATTGGTTCGCCATCCCTGTCCTAGGGAGATATCTTATGTTAGGTGCATTGCTTCGTCGGTAATGGCTAACTGAGGGATTGTAGCTAAGAATATGAGCTTCAACATCGTTTCTGGCAATTTTAGGCTTCTTACCCCCCTGTTTTCCTTTACATCTTGGTATAGTGGTTTACGTTTAATTGCTTTGCTTATTTCTGTAATAACCGAATCATTTTTATATCCTAAAGTGTTCAATAAAAACTTTCGGCATACCTGAATATCGGTATTATTTTTTGTAGAAAGAAGGATCTAGTTTCATTTTTCTTAAAATTAGAGTCTGGGTTGTCGTAATTTACTGTTCTCCTTTGTATGTTTTTGATTGCAATACATTTATTTAAAAACTGTCTTCGTAAAGCATAATTCATGTTTCAATAATTATTCCATATGACTTTTCTTTCATCCACAGTAAATACATTACAATCCCTTTTACATTTTTCGCCACAACCATTTTGTATGAAAGAGTATTTAGCTTTATTATGGGTTATTCTTTTTTTTCAATATTTGCACGAGCAGGACTTACGGACTCTTCTTGTTGATCGAATTACATTTCCCGCAGCCGGAGGCCCCAAAAGAAAACCAGATTTTACTTTATAAACTACATTTAATTATAATAATTATTAAAAAATTAATGAATATAATACTAATTGAATATATAAATGAAGACTTAAAATTACGTTGCGCCAATGGAATTTGCTACATTCGTACAATACGTTCCCGTGAGAATCGTTGACTCGGCAATGTCTTAGGGATCCGTTGGCGTAACTATCGTTTCCATCGCTATCATTATTTATTAGTCTAGAGTTGTTTTTATTGCAATTTAAAGCTGTGTTTATATAAATGGGTTCTGGATAATCTTATATATAAAAATGAATCGCAAAATGTGTTGGTAAGCGCATAACTCGAGAACGGCTGAACCGATTTCGATAATTCTTTTTTTATTATATTCCTTGAAGTACGAGGATGGTTTTTATGTAGAGAAAACGTAAACATGTACCACGGGCGAAGCCGGGGCGGACCGCTAGTTAGCAATAAAATTTACGTTTTTTGTGTACGTCGCTTGTACCTCTATATACGATGCAGCAGATTCCTGATTGGTAAATATAAGTGAATTCGGGTAAGTTGCTATGAATACTGAATGTTGCGTTACGTTACATGGAAGAGCTGGAATGTTATTCGAAATTGACGGGTTGCAATTATTAGTATCATCATCAGATTCACTAGCTTCTTCAATGTATCCTGGGTATTTTTTAATATTTAGATGCTCTTGAATTGAGAAACTTGGATCTGCTACCGAATCATCACTGTCCAAAAAATTAGAAATATCTGAAATATTTTCAATTAACTCTTCCATGCTTCCGTCACTTTGCCGAGAAGAACATGGTATCGGATTGTCGTAGATGTTGAATGGTGAATCTTCAGTTACCAAAGGAGTGTTATCAGTTGAGTTAGTAAGCGAAAAGCTGTTGCAGGGTATATCAGTAAGTGAGAAATTGCTATGCAATGCATTAGAAGATGGTGTTGTTAGGGTCTGAGGGTTGTAAGCATAATTTTTTCCTTGTATTTGGTTACTGCCAACTGATGAAGACAAACTTGAGGTGTTTTCATTTAATCTGAAATAAAACGTTTTATAAAGCCATGCCATTACCAAAACCTTGCTAGTGTGTGGGAAACAAATCGCTGCGCTGCGCTTTCTTTCCCGCCGTTATCCTACTTATATCATCCTTGGCATAGAACTTGGAAATTTCTTCTGATATTTTAGCACTTATCGTTTGGCCTACTTTTTTGTACTTCCTTATTCGAGCAACACCTATGCATTTTGCGACAAATTTTTTTGAATTAATTTTACGATGTCGACTCATTCAAAGCAACTTTCGTTAAATACCTTTTAATAACTCCCGAGCTCGATTTATACATAGCCTTCATCATGCTTTCTGTAACTTCATTTTTGTAATTTAAAATATCGATCTCTTCCTTATTATAATTAATCTCTTTCCTTAATTTTCGTCTCATATAGTGTTTTTTGTCTATAATTTCTTTTTCGTAGACAAGCTATAGTCTTATGAAGATTTTTGATAGTGCTTAAAGATTTCTTGTACATATGTGTACAGAACGGTTATCACTTAAATAATTTAACAAATCATGCAAAATCACCCACCAAATAAGATACATATATATTATGTTCCATTCTGTGTAGGTATTAATCTGAGGTAATAATCATATAAGATAGCTAATCAATATCTAATTTTCACCATCATCGCAAAACAGGTCGCTATAAAATGTCTCTTGTGTAGTATCATCGCTTAGCTGAGAATGCGAAGGCGATAAAGTGTAAAAATTTTGCGATGTTTCAGGTGAAAATGAATGCACAAACACCGTGAAAACTTAACCGTGACCGTAACAACAATAATAATAATAATAAAATCTTTATTAGCAAGCAGAATAATACATAGCCCTCTTTTCCCACGTCCTTTTGAAATTTCTTCACCTCAGGAATAAACGTATTTTCATACCAAGTAAGAAAATATCTGTGTTCATCCACGCTTTTTGTAGGTTAGCGTAAGTTAAGATTATTTTCACATTTTTGAAACAGCGCGGATTTTTTGATATTTTTTTGCATCATTTACACATTTGCATAATTTTTTTGACGGATATGTCAATGTTCTTTTATTTTGCCACCACTCTCTAAAGAATACATAATTATATAAGTTGTCATCCTTAGGTTCTTCTATGGACAAAAACTGTTTGCAGTTAATATTTTCAGGTTGTAGGGGGCCCAATTAGTGGGTTAGCCACCCATGAAAGGCTGCCCCGCCGCCTGTGTATAATCCCGAGTTGGCTCCAACGTGCCGGTTGGCGACCGGATGAGAGGACCCGTTGGCAATATTCGGGGGGTTTTGGGCGTCCCCGCAGTCTCCAAACTAGACCCCATCAATGTAGATCCTGCCTGTATTCGGGTGGTTCTATATGCTAAGCCTCGTTCAACTACCAACGGTTCCCGCCTATTCACTCTACCGAACTAAAGAAATTAAGAAATGAAAAAGTCTCATAAAGGAAATAAGGTTTTACAGCGGCTGCACTTCCTCTCTTTCAAAGTGCACCTCACTAACATCCGAGGCTTGCACTCTAATCTACCTTCAGTCCATTACCATCTTGAGACAGAGAAGCCGCATCTACTATTCCTTACGGAGACGCAAATTAAAAACCCCGCTGATGCAACATACCTGAAGTATCCAGGCTATTCCATTGAGTATAATTTCAAGACAAAAGCCGGAGCTTGTGTTTATGTTCGCGACGATATCTGCCTATTGCGTCTTCGTGAACTTGAAGAGCCCAGTTTTTCAGTCCTGTGGACAATGGTGGACATGGGCATCCATAAAATCGTATATGCCTGTGTATATCGATCGCACAGTGGTGACTATGAGACAACTAGGTTACTTAACTACCTCAGTGAAGCTGCTGATGAGGTTGGAAGCCGGTACCCTGACGCTGAATTGGTCTTTCTGGGAGACTTTAACGCCTGTCACGCCGAATGGCTATTTCCATTCCAAAAAACCGACCATGCAGGTAGAGAAACATTCAACTTTGCACTGACTCATAATCTCTCCCAGCTGGTCCACGAAGCAACACGTGTTCCTGACATCGAAGACCACACAGCAAACTGCTTAGACCTTCTGTTAACAACAAATCCAGACAGACACACAGTATCAGTCTCTGCACCTCTAGGATCATCTGACCACTGTCTGGTGAAAACAGTATCAAACTATCCTACTCCAGACACTACGACCAGTTACAAGCGGAGAGTATGGAAATACAAGCTGGCAGATTGGGAAGAGATGCGTCACTTTTTTGCAAGTTATCCTTGGCGACAAGTCGGCTTCTCATCGGCCGATCCTTCCAGCTGCGCGGATAATGTCGTTGATGTTATTCGTCAGGGAATGGAGTATTATATTCCTTTCTCTGACGTTAACTTTGATGGCAAAGCTAAACCTTGGTTTAACTCCGACTGCATCACTGCAGAGAAACGGAAGCTCTTAGCTTATAAAGCCTGGGTTGATGCTCGACTACGCAAAGCTCCAGATCTGCGCTCAAAAAAGAGGGCATTTAATAAGGCTGCCAAATACTCCAAAAAGGTGATCAGAAAAGCTCGATTCGACCGAATTCAGAATATTGGCAGGAAACTGATATCCTACCCTTCAGGTAGTAAGGCTTTTTGGTCTCTTGCCAAGATTGTCGAGTCAAACTTCTGTCGTCCTTCACTACCACCGCTACTCAAATCTGACGGTTCGTTGGCACATAGCGCGAAGGAAAAAGCTGACTTATTGGCATCACTTTTCGCAAATAATTCGCGTCTGGATTCTGGGAATAAATGTCCACCAGTAGTTCCGCATTGTGGCTCATATATGTCTAGCATTAATATCACACAAAAGACAGTTCTAAAAACCCTTCGTAATCTAGACGTAAATAAAGCCAGCGGACCAGATGGTTTGCCAGCGATAGTATTTAAGAATTGTGCACCGGAGTTGTCTCCTGTCCTCACACGCCTCTTCCGCTTATCTATAAAATCGGGAATAGTTCCTAAGAGTTGGAAAGTAGCAAATGTTCAACCTGTGCCCAAAAAAGGTAGTCGTGCTGAACCCGCTAACTATCGGCCAATATCAATAACCTCCATACTCTCTAAGATTATGGAGCGTATATTGAATGAACAACTACTCGCACACCTAGAAGCCAACGACCTCCTCAGCGACCGCCAATACGGTTTTCGCAAAAAGAGGTCGACTGGCGATCTTCTAGCGCACGCTACACACCAATGGGGCGAAGCCTTGGAGAATCATGGAGAGGCGTTGGCCGTCTCCCTAGACATCTCCAAAGCATTTGATAAGGTTTGGCATGCTAGTTTACTGAGCAAACTTCCAGCGTACGGTATTCCCAATGTTCTTTGTGCTTGGATAGAAGATTTCCTGAAAGAACGTACGATTCGTGTCATTATTGATGGCTGTTCATCAGATGAAATGACTATTAATGCCGGTGTTCCTCAGGGATCCGTCCTCTCTGCAACATTATTTCTTCTGCATATAAACGACCTTCTCAAACCAAACATGTTCGGATATGCAGATGATACTACTGTTGTAGAGAGGTATCTGTCCAATGCCCAAGCATCCCAAATCATTACCAAATCCGAGCGGCAGGCTATGGTTACGCGTATGAACTCAGCCTTACAGGATGTCGCTAGTTGGGGTGACGCTAATCTAGTTGAGTTTAACGCAAAAAAAACTCAAGCGTGTTTTTTCACTGCCAAACGGACTTCCCTTCACCTGACTCCATATTTCTGCGGCGTACCGATCTCATTAACCAACAGCCTTGATCTACTTGGTGTATCGATTTCTGCAAATCTCAATTTCGGCCAATTCATCGAGTCCAAAGCCCAAGTAGCAGCCAAAAAACTTGGAATACTTGCTAAAGTGAGACATTACTTCACACCGGAACAGCTTCTTAAACTTTATCAAGCCCAAGTTCGGTCGTGTGTGGAGTACTGTAGCCATCTTTGGGCGGGTTCCGCCAAAACTCACCTTGGAGCTTTGGACTCCATTGAAAGGCGAGCTTGCAGAATTATTGCCGATCCCTCATTGACTCGTAGTAAACTCCAAAGTCTGGATCACCGCCGGCAAGTTGCATGTCTGTCGGTCTTCTATAAAATACATTTCGGTGAATGTGCACACGAACTCCACCACCTCATTCCACCTTCTCCATTTCTTTATCGGACATCCAGGCGCGGAATGGAACTCCATCCCTTCACAGTCGATATACCGCTCATACGCACTCAGCGTTATGCGAACTCTTTTTTCATTCGAACTGCGAAGGAGTGGAATTCTCTTCCATCGTCGGTATTCCCAGACCATTACAATCTGCAGCTCTTCAAGTCTAGAGTGAATAGGCTTCTTCTAGGCAGACGTGCTCCTACATAGATCGCATCACCGCTTTACATCAGGCGGGATAGTGGTCAAACGCCTGCCTATCAAGTATAAAAAAAAAAAAAAAAAAAAAATAATACAAGTACTTTTATTTAATAATTTTGCAGCTAAATAACCACTGACATAGACAACTGGTTGGTCTTCAAATGAGTACAAATCCAATTCGTATTGCTCTATTGTAGGGTCTTCGGGAAGTGACAACACAGGGTAAGAAATGTCATAAGAATAATATAGAATTTCAATTTCCTCCAATAGATTTGCTTGCTTAGCTGATTTGCTTTCTTCTTTTCGACTTAATCGATTTAATTCCACAAAATTCATAAAAAGTTCATTTGAATCGGCTTCACAATTGGAACCGCGGCCGCGGCTATGCGGACCTGTTAAACCACTTATAATACATGATTTTAACGCCGCGGTAAAATGTGAGTTTGTCGGATTTTTATATGTTACACTGAGCTTTCGAATGTTGCCAAACAAATGTTCAATTGAATCCTGGTTTAACTGTCTTTAAACCCAGCTTTATTCAAAAGATTCCAAATATAAAGAGTTTAAAGATATTTGGAATCCTTGGATGCAACGAACATTCTTAGACTCTTTAAATGTTATAATAAAATTTCATTTTATTCTGATGGTTGCGCTGGACAGAATAAAAATAGATTTGTGTTTGCCCTTTATCTGTTTCCTGCTAGTAAGTTCATCGTTTCTTTGAATCTGGCCACAGCCAAAATGAAGGTGATTCTATGCATACATGCATAGAACGAGCAATGAAAAATAAACAAATTTATACACCTGATCAATTATATAGCATACTTATGAATGCTAAACAAACTGTTGAAAAATACAATGTCAAGGAAATGAGACGAGACAATTTTTATGACAAAAACATAATCGTCCCCTTACTGGTAAAACTGACTAACTGCACATTTTTTACATAATTAAGTTATATACACCAATCGATTCGTCTCGTCAAGATCTATCTTCAGGTAAAACCCGTTATCTTCTACGGTGCATAATTACAAAGTTAGCTTCGGCTAAAACAGACTTTCTTGCATGATTCTCCACAATTGCTTCTATAAAAAACGATTAAATTGCTTCAGGATATTATTTTAAAAAATGTATACTGTTAAGACAAATTCAAATTCAAAATTCAAATTCAAATTCAAATTCAAAATTTATTTATTGTGTCACAGGTATTATGGGTTATTAGTTATTACATTAGGTGATCCGCTGTGATCTGCCATGTGGCGTACAATGTTTCGCGTTTTAACACGTTTTCGTTTATTGACACTTGTATTCATCATACACAGAAACGATTCATGTAAAACCTACACTGCCCAACTAAGCGCAAAAGCGGTAACTCAAAGAAAGCGAGTTTTGAGATAATTGAAGTTATGTAAAAATAGTTATATATATATACTTTATGTATAGTTTTTTTTATTTGTTAAATATTATTTATATATTATATAGGGTGTATTTGTTATCACATTAGTTAAATTATCAAAAATGTATAATAATGTACTTTATTCATGAGATACGGTTACACCGCTTAGTAAACTATAGAATTAAAATTGAGATACCGCTTTTTCGTTAGCTCTTCTCAAACATGTGTGTATACAAAAAGGAATGTATTTTCTATCGAATAAAATATGTATTATTTGAAAAAAAACAATTAAAGTATATATATAACGTTTTTTTATTATTAAAATTTGAAATTACATAAAAAAATATTTAAAAACAAACGGTTTTTGGAAGGAATTTTAGTAGTCAAAAGTAGGGAGTTCTCTCCAAAAGGACATTCTATTTTGTGGTATTATATTTTGAAAAGATTTCAAAATATTTTCTTTTTTGTTTCTTGAAATTCCTTCCGGAGCAGTTTTCTTTTTTGGTGGAGGCAAGACATGACTTTTTAAAATTTTTTTTCCTATAATGCTAGCAGTAATTGCATTTTGATCGAATCCTGTTTTGTAGGTGATATCAAAACTGCCTCTTTTAACTTCAACTTCAACCATTTCGCTGACATATGGACGCGGTTTAATTCGAGACAGTGCATATTGTGTGGTATAATCATCCCAGTCATAAAAGTCTTGCATGTTCATCTCTTTAAGTTTTACATTTTTTCCTGCAGTGCTAACTGCCTGAGAAAAATCTGCGAAATCATAAATTTTGTTTTTCATGCGTTTTATGGACAGCTCTACCCTATGATGGAAACTATCAGCTGACATAAAGGTGTGGCCGGATTCAAAATATTTGATGACAATCTTGTCGGCGTTGATATCCTTAGAATTTATAATATAAATTATTACTGTAACAGTAGTTGGTTGTGGTTCTTTAAATTTTACAAAATTATTGATTAACACTTCATAAAATAAAAGTTAAAAATCTTTAGTTACTTTTTCTTTTTTGAGGCAAGTAAAATAAATTATCCAATAAATAATTAATCCAATTGAATGCAATTCTCATGTTTCTAATAGTATGCGGAATGAAATATGCAAGAAGTTGGGCTTTGAACTTCGTGGCAAAGAAAGCTTTTATATTAGCTCACATAGATATAAAGCATCCAAAAAGAGTTCTCTTGCAAAGAACACGATCAACACAGCGTTCTTATTCTAAGCAATGTTTCTTCATCATAGAAAACGAGAAAATAAACGTTTGTCAAGATTTCTTTTGCAGAACACTATCGATTTCGCCCGGTGTCATAGCTAATGCTATAAAGCAGCGTAATAGCTTTGGACAATATGCAAAAGAACAAGAACCCTGTGGACGCCGGGAGCCTCCTAATAAAACATCCCCAGAAGCAGTAAATGATGTCAAAAGACATATAGCATCGTTCCCCAGCATGGAGAGCCACTACGTGCGAAAAAAGACAAAACGCCAATACATACAAGCTGGGCTTACATTAAGTAAAATGTATTCTCTTTATGAAAACGAGTGCAAAGAAAAAAATGTGGCTCCAGCTGTATCTGAGATGACCTACCGAAGAATTTTTTGTACGGAATTCAATTTGGGCTTCTATGTGCCTAAAAAAGATCAGTGTATTTTATGCAATAAATTCAAACAAGCAAGCGGCGAATCTCGAACCAATCTGAAGAAGGATTATGACGATCATATAAAGAGAAAACAGGATTGCAACAAAGAAAAAGAAAATGACAAGAAAAGAGCTGAACAAGAAAGTAACTTCATGTCAGTTACTTTCGATTTGCAAGCTATCTTGCAAATTCCAGCCTCGGGAGTAGGTATTAAGACATACTTACTTAATTTAAACAAAGAACTATAAAAAGTAAATCATTTTATCCACAAGTCAACTAGTTTATGAAATATAGGCATTTTTCGTGATTCAGGTAAAACCAGGTAACTGCGCCCCCCCTCAGCTTATTCTTCATTTTTCTTGAAATTCTTCTGCAATTTCTTAGATTATTTTCTGATAAAACATTACCTGAATATGCCTTTCATAACAAACCACTAATAACCTAGATAACTGATGTCTACACATCTTAAAATGTTGTCATACTTTCAAAATGCTTATAACTCCAGTTTATGTTTTGTGCAGATAATCACTTTTACCAGTAAGGGGACGCATTGATTACTAGACAAAATTGGCTAAATGATGCAAAAGGTAACAAAATATATCGGTCAAAGATCAAAGAAATAAAAGTTGCCCATACACATCCACAATCTGTTTACTTTAAATATGATTATGATGACGACTATATTGAAATGAATATAAGATCAACTACAACTAAAAACACTAGAAAACGAAAATCTGCCTTTACCGCAGCAACTTCGTCTATCGCTGATGACGTGACACTGCAGCCAGCTTTTAAAGGTCCAGTTTCAATTTCTAAAGCTCTACACGAAGATCTATCAAGTCTTTGTAGGATTAACGCCATACCTCTCCATTATCACATTACAATTCGCTGATAAGCACAAATAATACTGAAGCCGTTTTATTTGAGGATGGCTGTAAAGTGAGAGCAATGAAACAGACTCATTTATTTTATTAAAAAAAAAGACTGAGAGTCGTGTCGGCTGAAGTAGCCTCTGCCGTTCACAACTTGCCGTTCGTGTGTTACTAAATACTGTTTAAAATGTTAAATTCAATACAAATATAAATATTTGTATGACAATTTGTTGGCGAATTGTGCGGTCGAGACATAAATTTTATAAAACTTTGTAACCACAATTCTGGCAAATAAATTTTCATTTCATTTCATGTCGCCGTATATGGCGTATTACCCGTGGTCCCCTCGCTATGGCCCACTGTGGGTCTACGGGTAATAATTTTTCCCCGTGGACCCACTGCTATAGAATGGGTAAATGCTACGGGTAAATGAAATAAAATAATTTTTTACCCGTGGTCCCCCGCTGTCATGCTTTGAACATTATAGTGGTTGGATTATTATTAGAATCTCTTTGCACGATGATTATTTTTTTTTATATTGGCCGGTTGATCGTCCTGTGTTTAAACGTCAACCTTCACTGTCTAAATAATTATCTGATAATTATTATTATTGCCCGTTTAACACGTAAAAAATAATAAATCAGAAGAGCAGGGACATTGAATGAGTTCAAAAAGCAGCAGCAGCAATATTTACTATTTATCTTTATAGTATCCGTATGTATGTATATACATATATATTATATGTATTATAGTCTTATACTTATTTATTTAATGATTTTTGTGTTCTGCACCATCAACCTCATCATAAAACGTAATTCTCATGATCCTCGACTAAAGGTTGCCTGGAAGAGATCGCTGCTTTAGCGATAAGGCCGCCTTTTTGCACGTGTTTATCTTGTATGTGTTTTATTTTGTATTGTTTCCTTGTTTTGGTGCAAATAAAGTATTTTCATTCATTTCATTCATTCATTCATTCATTCATTCATTCAAATATATTATTATAAATACATAATTGGAAAAATGAGTGTGGAGCTTAAATTTATTCGAAGAAAAGGAGGAAATGTCCTGTTGTACAACGGATATCAATTTTATAAACACAAAGAAAATAAAAACAATACATCTTATGGACCTGCATCAATAAACGAAAGGAAAAATGTTGTGGTTCTGTTATTGTGAATGATGACGTAATATATTTTCTATTCCTATTGTTATTAATATTCTTGTATATAATCTTAATTTTCCTCTATTTAAATATTATATATATTATTATATTATTGAAATGTTGTCACTTAAGTATAGGACTTTGGAATCATCATTATGAAAATTAAAATGTAAAGTTTACATAGTTTTAAAAGAGTTTATGTCCGCCTCTTATTTCTGGACAGCCATTGAATCTTTGAAATCTCTAGAAATCTTAGGAATCAGTTTTTTGCTCGTCCTGTAAAATTTACTTTTGTCTCATACGATTTTATTCCCCGGGGGCGACGACGAGTTTCTTTGATAGTAGTGAAATGGGAATATTATTTCTGTCTTTAAGATTTGGTCTACTTTTACGTTTCGTTTTTCTTTATATTTTGGGTTTTTATTAATCTAAATTTAAAACAATTGAAGCAGTTGGATTCTCAACATGAACAACTTGATGGAGAGGAACCTTCCACATCCCAATGCAATCAATCTGCTGAAATAAATAACCCCGAAGCAACACCTGAATCTCCACCTAATCAAGTTGAAGAAGAAAAAAGAAAATCGCCGATTCCTCGTAAAAGGACAGTACGGGACCTCAGTCGTTTGGTCAATAAAGCGAAGAACGTGGCCGACTCAATTAACACACGCATGCCAACAGAAACAGAAACAGATTTTGATATATTCGGGAAAAGTGTAGCTGCCCAGCTTAAAAGTTTGCCAGTCCACAAAGCAGTAGAAGGACAGAGACCAGAGAAAGAAAAGATTCTTTCGTTATTTTTATTATAAGGTTCGTGTGTTGAGAGAGAAATGATACTATCGAGATCCAGATACAAACTGATTTTATTTATTGAAAAATCTTACATTATATACTCCTCAAATTATTGCCTTCTGCTCCTCTCGTTTTTCATGCGAGCAACTACAGTAGGCGCTTGCTAATCCGGCACCGGCAATTTTTCCTCTATGCCGGATTGTCGGAAATGCCGGATTATCGAATTAGTATAGGAAATAAGACTTCATATTTAAAATGGTAAGTTAAAAAATGAAAAGGTAAAAAATACATAAATTAATTAAAATATTAATTAATTATGTATTAAAAATAATTACATATTATATTAGGTTCATCTTTTGTGACGTTTTCGTTCAGTAATCCGGCGTTCAGCTATGTAAAATGCCGGATTATAGAGCGGGCTGTCTGAGTCCCGAAGTGCCGGACTACTGAGCGTGCCGGATTGGCGAGCGCCGGATTATCGAGCGCCTACTGTACTTCGAAATATGTTAAAATTTCAGTAGACTAGAGTAGATAATTTTTGAAACAAAAAAAAAATCGCAGTCGGATGAAACCCATTAGAAAAGGAGGGGAATATGATAAAAATGTAAGGAAAAATAAATTACGGTCAATCCGAGTTCGGGAAGCGGGAGGGGGGAACTTTTAACCTTCCGTATACGAGGTGGGGTATGACATACCCCAGCGGTAAAAAAATCGTTGCAATTTTTAAACGAAAAAAACGCGTAAGTTGGTTTTCTCAGTAGCTGTAAATGCGACGTTGCCGCTCCGATCCGTGCAAAGCATTCAGTCCGGCGTCTGCCACAGATCGTGTGACACGTACGTAAAGTGCGCTTGGGTATCACACACCCCACCATGTATAGCGCGTCACCCAAAAGGTAAGCGTAACTACTTCTGTTTTTTAATCATTTATATGTTTATTTCGGTGTTTAACGTGATGAAATATTGTTTTCAGGTAATAGTTTAACTAAAACATGTCTGGGTTATCAGCAGAAGATATATTACGAGCGCTAACAGGAGAAGACGATGATGATATTGAGCCAGAACAAGAATCGGATGGTGATGCAGATCATATCAGTGCTCAAAGCAATACAGATAGTGAAGTGGATGCGGACATACCGTCTTCGGATTCAGACAGTGATAACTTACCACTCTCGAGGTTGCAACAAGCTAGTCATACCGAATATTATAAAGGTAAAGATGGGGTAAAATGGCAAAAAAATCCATACCGGCTTACAGTTCGCACCAGAGCTGAAAATATTATTTATCATCTACCTGGCGTAAAATCAGTTGCGAGAGACAAGAAGTCACCTATTCAGTGTTTTTCTTTATTTATTACTGATGATATGATTGCTGATATCGTGAATTACACCAATGAGAAAATTCGTTTGCAATCTACTAACGACCCTCAAAAATCTGAAACAACACTGACAGAAATGAAGGCACTGTTTGGATTGCTTTTTCTATCTGGTTTAGCGCGTTCTAGTCGTCAAAATACAATCGACTTATGGGCCACAGACGGTACTGGAATGGATGTGTTTCGAGACACATTGTGTAGAAATAGATTTGTTTTCTTACTGAAAAATTTGAGATTTGATAGCGCTGCTACACGAAGTGAGAGAATAATGATAGATCGATTAGCCCCGATTAGAAGTATATTTGAACAATTTGTAAAAAATTCTCAAGATGTTTACATTCCGTATGAAAACCTTACTTTGGATGAAGAACTAGTAGCTTTTAGAGGACGTTGCGGTTTCCGCCAATATATACCATCTAAACCAGCAAAATACGGTATCAAAATTTATGCTTTGGTGGACAATAAGACCTATTACACCCTAAATATGGAAATATATTGCGGCAAGCAACCTGAGGGTCCTTATGCTATTAGCAATAAACCCTACGACGTAGTTGATCGACTGGTACAATGTGTTTCACAAACTTCACGAAATGTTACTATGGATAATTTTTTCACAAGTTACGAGAGCACTAATCATTTACTGAAAGATCATAAACTAACTGTAGTCGGAACCTTACGTGCTAATAAAACTTGTATACCACCTGTATTCAAAACAAACCGTGAATTATATACTACCAAATTTGGATTCCAAAAAGATATTACAATCTTATCCTATGTACCAAAGCCACGTAAAATAGTGTATATGATGTCGTCTTTGCATCATGATAAAGAAATCGATGTTGAAACAGGAAGTCAGCAAAAACCAGCTATTATTACATTCTACAATCAGACTAAAAGCGGCGTTGATGTTGTCGATAAATTATCGAGAACTTACGATGTTTCACGTAATTCTAAGCGTTGGCCTCTGACGATATTTTTCGCTTTACTCAATCATGCTGGTATAAATAGTATGATTATACACATGCTCAATAATGGTATTGAGAAAAATAAACTTGAGATGTAAATTCATTCGGGAATTAGGTTTGTCTTTAGTAAGATCCCACCTAGAAACAAGAAGGCAGTAGCTTTTACTAAATCAGGCACACTTCTCGAACTACCTGAAATGTTTTTATCGACATCATTTTGCTTTTGAATATGCTGTAAAATATTAAACTTAGAACAGATAATTATTTTTCTTTCGAAATATTACGGAAAAGCCGATACAAGAGAAGATATAGAGTTCAAGAAGTGTGCCTGATTTAGTAAAAGCTCATTATCACACTGTTTGTATGCATTTCCTGAGAACATTTACTATAGTGGTGTTTATTTTTTTTACACCATATGAAAGAAGAGATTTCAATGAATAAAAGGCACCCCAAGTTTTTGAAAAAATCTGATATTTGACGGGTGACTTTTCGATTGAAAATTAGGTTGTTTTTTTGGTATTAATTCAAAATAAGGCGAAAAAATAAATATTTTCAATCAAATAAATTACAGTGTATTTGGGACATAATAAAGTAAGTTTCCACCAAATTTCGTAGAAAAAAAATAAATTTTGAAGTAGATAGAAATAAAAGACCAAAAACTTGGTTTTTTGAATTTTTCACCTAAATTTTTAGGTTATGTGAAAAAATTGTGAATACAAAAGTTGTAGAACTTTTAATTACCTACAACTTTGCCATTGAACTTTTTTCTATAGGACTTGTAGTTTTGTCGGAAATCAGGAGAAACCATTTTTTTCTCTTAAAAGCTCCCCCCTCCCACTTCCCGAACTCGGATTGACCGTAATTTATTTTTCCTTTTATTTTCATCATATTCCCCTCCTTTTCTAATGGGTTTCATCCGACTGCGATTTTTTTTATCTTTTCATTATTTTCAAAGGCTTCTACCCCAGTCTACAGCGCCTACACGTTTTTTTGGTCTTTTTGGCAAATCGTTTCGTGAAATGTGGCTAAGTACTTATTGTTCAAAATGTTGTGTTAACCTCATCATAGTTTTGTTCTTTATTGAGATGTGCTGGATTTATTACTTCGTTACTTAATATTTTGATGCCACCGTTACAATTATTGTTTTGAGTTTTCATAGGAAGTACAAATGTTTTAGGATTCAATATTTTTTTCCATTCAGCTTGTCAGTCATTCTTATCATTAGTGTCTTTCTGCTTTTTTTCAAGTGTTTTTATCGTCATATTAGGATTTTCGGCTATAACGTCGCAATAGTTTTCCTTCTTTGTAATTTTGGAACGAAGTTCCTTATCACGCGTTGTGAAAGGGGGCTAGACTTATCCTTACCAGAAGATGCTATCGTCCGAGTGCTAGCAAACCCTCGTGCACCTGTTTTTTCGGGGTCTTTGCTGAAACTGTTGTACAACGGATATCAATTTGATAAACACAAAGAAAATAAAAACAAGACATCTTATGGACCTGCATCAATAAACGAAAGAAAAAATGTTGTGGTTCTGTTATTGTGAATGATGACGTTATATATTTTCTATTCCTATTGTTATTAATATTCTTGTATATAATCTTAATTGTCCTCTATTTAAATATTATACATATTATTATATTATTGAAATGTTGTCACTTAAGTATAGGACTTTGGAATCATCATTATGAAAATTAAAATGTAAAGTTTACATAGTTTTAAAAGAGTTTATGTCCGCCTCTTATTTCTGGACAGTCATTGAATCTTTGAAATCTCTAGAAATCTTAAGAATCAGTTTTTTGCTCGTCCTGTAAAATTTACTTTTGTCTCATACGATTTTATTCCCCGGGGGCGACGACGAGTTTCTTTGATAGTAGTGAAATGGGAATATTATTTCTGTCTTTAAGATTTGGTCTTTACGTTACGTTTTTCTGTATGTTTTGGGTTTTTATTAATCTAAATTTATTGTTTTGAAGCAGATGGATTCTCAACATAAACAACTTGGTCGAGAGGAACCTTCCACATCCCAATGCAATCAATCTGCTGAAATAAATAACCCCGACGCAACACCTGAATCTCAACCTAATCTAGTTGAAGAACAAAGAAAATCGCCGATTCCTCGTAAAAGGACAGTACCGGACCTCAGTCGTTTGGTCAATAAAGCGGAGAACGTGGCCGACTCAATTAACACACGCATACCAACAGAAACAGAAACAGAGTTTGATATATTCGGGAAAAGTGTAGCTGCCCAGCTTAAAAGTTTGCCAATCCACAAAGCAGTAGAAGGACAGAGACCAGAGAAAGAAAAGATTCTTTCGTTATTTTTATTATAAGGTTCGTGTGTTGGGAGAGAAATGATACTTTCGAGATCCAGATACAAACTGATTTTATTTATTGAAAAATCTTACATTATATACTCCTCACATTATTGCCTCCTGCTCCTCTCGTTTTTCATGCGAGCAACTACTTCGAAATATGTTAAAATTTCAGCGCCTACACGTTTTTTTGGTCTTTTTGGCAAATCGTTTCGTGAAATGTGGCTAAGTACTAATTGTTCAAAATGTTGTGTTAACCTCATCATAGTTTTGTTCTTTATTTATTTATTTATTTATTTATTTATTTATGATAAGGTACCTTACAGCTAGTGATACAATTATTGAGATGTATAAATACTAAGCTACGCCAATTAAAAGGTACACCAATAGGTAGTAAAAATAATATACGTATGTGAACAAAGACTAGTATAAGAATTTTACAAATGATAAGAGAAAATATTTTAATTTCATGTAGGTAAAGTAAGCATTGATCAAGCCCAATAAGTATTTATAAAGAAACGAAATGTTTTAAATGTCTTCGAATTCATAATAAATTAAAACCAACTTATGAGTGTATGTGTGTGTGTGTGAAAGTGCGTGTATGAGAATGTGTGAGTGTAATAGCAGTGAGCTGAGCTTCAGTATTGATTAATTGTAAAATTTGATTTTTAAAACTAGTACGCGATAAACAGAAGGGATCCACAGAAGAAAATTTTTTATTATAAATGTCCGGGAGCCAATGGAGCGGTGACTATTTAGATAATTAGTTGATGTAGCCGGCACGTGGAATAGGCGTGTATGGCGAGTACGCTGTGTGGGTACAAGATACTTTATATTTTCCAACGCTGTGGAATAGTCAAACTTGTTGTTCACGATATCGTATAACAACATAATGTCTATTATATCTCTCCTATCCTCCAAAGTATTTAACCCATAATGTGAGCATGAGCAAGCCTGTTCATAATTCGACGAATAATGTTTGGTTTTATAATTAATTTTGTTCACAAATATTTTTTGTATTGCTTCCAATCTTTTAATGTGACATTTATATTGCGGTCGCCAGATCACACTTGCAAATTCGAGAACACTACGTAAGTAGGCAAAATAAAGAACTTTCAACTTAACTTTATTGAGATGTGCTGGATTTATTACTTCGTTACTTAATATTTTGATGCCACCGTTACAATTATTGTTTTGAGTTTTCATAGGAAGTTCAAATGTTTTAGGATTCAATTTTTCTGTGCCATTTTTTTATTGAAGATTCAGTTCTTCGATACAGTTTTGAAGAATATCGAAGTAATTTTTAATTATCAGTGGGTCGCAAGCTTCTTTCCGTGACAACTCAACAGCTTGGGGTTTTTTTTAAAGACAAATTGTGCCTTTTAAGAAAACCTGCGAATCAATCGTAACCTGGTGTATCATCTTTAAAGTCTGTTTTAATTTTATTACGTTTGATAAACGTAGTTACTATTATACATGTTTCTTTAAAGATAGTCCGAAGACAGAAACCATACTTTTCCATCGTTCTAAGTCCAGTAGCCAGTCTTTTTTCATTTATTGCATCGATCCTGTTTGGTCTACCTTTTGTTTCTTTCACAATGCCTCGTGTGTGATGTGTGAGTGACAACTCAACAGCTTGGGTTTTTTTTTTAAAGACAAATTGTGCCTTTTAAGAAAACCTGCGAATCAATCGTAACCTGGTGTATCATCTTTAAAGTCTGTTTTAATTTTATTACGTTTGATAAAGGTAGTTACTATTATAGTAACTACCTTTATCAAACTACAAACTACATAATAGTAGTTTCATGCTGGAAAATTAAGTCCCGATATGTATGCAATGGTAAATCCTCCAAATGGTCCTCTAATGTAGTCCTTAAAAAGTAGATAGAAAGGAGATAGTTTTCGGCTGAGAGCCTATTCGGCAGGAACACAGGGCCGATGTATTTATCTCCAACAATTCCAGCCCACACGGTAATTGTCCATCTATACTGAAATTTATCCTGTCTGATAGCATGCGGATTTGGTTGTGCCCATACATGCTCATTGTGGATGTTAGACAGCCCGCATCGCGTAAATGTAGCCTCATCGGTCCATAAAATTTGTGATGGTAGTTCTGGATTGACCATTATTTGGCTGCGATACCACTCACAGAATGTTAATCTAGGACGACAATCAGCTTCTATCAGTTCTTGCGTCCTTAGATAATGATATGGATGCTGGTTATCATTACTTAATGTACGCCACACTTTCATTCTTGAAACACCAAACACGGCAGATGCCCTCCGAGTACTTGTGGATGGATTTTCTGCCATGTGGTCTAGGATCTCGTCCTCGAACTAGTCCGTTTTCTTATGGGCATGCTTGTATGGAAAGGTATACATTTTTGAGTAAAGCAATGAAATTTGGTTCGAATGTTGTACTCGTCCACCTAAGCCCAAATCGCCTGGTAGCCAGTGTCTACTCCCCGGCAGAAAGGAGGGAGGGGGGGTTATAGAACAGAGCGCCCGGCGCTCGGAAAAAAAACTCTGGCGGATTCATTTGGCCCTTTAAGTCGAGTTTGGTGTCGTTATCAGGTAACTAGATGATGCCCGATTCATTCCCCATACCAGTTTTTTAGGGTTCCGTAGCAAAATATGTCACAATCTTTAAAATAATAAACTTTTGGCAGTGGCAAAATCCAAACAAACCAGTATATTTTTATATTTTTGTATCAAACTCGGTTTATAAAAAAATACTGTCTGAAAGGCCATTTCATGCAGAGTATAAAAACATTAACATGTAATATATATCTTACCATTTTCAATGTGAAATAAATTATAGAAAGTACAGGAACGTTCGTCAGCGCAGCGTAGGGGACGGCTAATAGACCCGAAAAATAAGCAATAACATAAAACAAAAACCAGTCAAGTGCGAGTCTGACTCGCCCATCGAGTATTTCGTACTTATTTGTCCTATACCATGTTATCTTGTCTGGTAGGACCTGGTTAACTGATACACACACACTTTCGTCTTTATAATATTAGTGTGATTTTTAATCATCTTTAAATTATAAATGAAGTCAGGTAACATTGTTAAAAATAAAGATATATAATAATAGAACGTTTTTGTATTAATAATAATGACAACCACCTCCACAATTACATAATTCGGTACATTTGAGCTGGCGTATAAAACACTTCAATCTGGAATTGCAAGATTTCACGCACCGACATCTTATCAATTCAAAGCTTCTCTTTTCTTTGTATTTCAGATGGGCAAGGAATATTTTAATTTTTTTAGGTCCCTAAATATATACAGCCTGTAAAACTGCCCTTAAGGTGTGTTGTTTAAGGGCAGCTTCTGTGGGAGGCAAATTTTCGATTTGCCTGTCCGTTTTTGTTAAAAATTTGTTTGCGACCCTCATTTACTGTCACAGCGGGGTACAATGTGAAAAACAAACATGTACTTATAATAATTATAAAAAAATTATAAATATAAGTTCTGGATAAGAGTATCCTTAAAAGACCGTCCTTACCTATCATGCATTGTAATCACAAACTTTTCAATTTCACTGTCTGCATATTTGCCACTGTAAAGTGCTTCAAATTCTCAAGTGACATTCGGATATGCCTTCCATACCTCAAATGCAGGTGTACCTATAGTTCTTTTAGACCTTCTAGCTTGGAATACATGATATTCTGTACTAGCCATATCTGTCGACTGTTTTTAACATTATTTTGGCTACTACTACTATATCGTGTGTTCCAAAGCTAGAAGGTCTAAAAGAACTATAGGTACACCTGCATTTAAGGTATAGAAGGCATATCCGAATGTCACACGAGGATTTGAAGCACTTTACAGTGGCAAATATGCAGACACTGAAATTGAAAAGTTTGTGATTACAATGCATGATAGGTAAGGACGGTCACGATATTTTAAGGATACTCTTATCCAGAACTTATATTTTTTTTTATAATTATTATAAGTACATGTTTGTTTTTCACATTGTACCCCGCTGTGACAGTAAATGAGGGTCGCAAACAAATTTTTAACAAAAACGGACAGGCAAATCGAAAATTTGCCTCCCACAGAAGCTGCCCTTAAACAACACACCTTAAGGGCAGTTTTACAGGCTATATATATGTATTTAGGGACCTAAAAAATCAAAATATTCCTTGCCCATCTGAAATAATAAGAAAAGAGAAGCTTTGAATTGATAAGATGTTGGTGCGTGAAATCTTGCAATTCCAGATTGAAGTGTTTTATACGCCAGCTCAAATGTACCGAATTATGTAATTGTGGTGGTGGTTGTCATTATTATTAATACAAAAACGTTCTATTATTATATATCTTTATTTTTAACAAAGTTACCTGACTTCATTTATAATTTAAAGATGATTAAAAATCACACTAATATTATAAAGACGAAAGTGTGTGTGTATCAGTTAACCAGGTCCTACCAGACAAGATAACATGGTATAGGACAAATAAGTACGAAACACTCGATCTGCGAGTCAGACTCGCACTTGACTGGTTTTTGTTTTATGTTATTGCTTATTTTTCGGGTCTATTAGCCGTCCCCTACGCTGCGCTAACGAACGTTCCTGTACTTTCTATAATTTATTTCACATTGAAAATGGTAAGATATATGTTACATGTTAATGTTTTTATAATCTGCATAAATTGGCCTTTCAGACAGTATTTTTTTATAAACCGAGTTTCATACAAAAATATAAAAATATACTGGTTTGTTTGGATTTTGCCACTGCCAAAAGTTTATTATTTTAAAGATTGTGACATATTTTGCTACGGAACCCTAAAAAACTGGTATGGGGAATGAATCGGGCATCATCTAGTTACCTGATAACGACACCAACTCGACTTAAAGGGCCAAATGAATCCGCCAGAATTTTTTTTCCGAGCGCCGGGCGCTCTGTTCTATAATCCCCCCTCCCTCCCTTCTGCCGGGGAGTAGACACTGGCTACCAGGCGATTTGGGCTTAGGTGGACGAGTACAACATTCGTACCAAATGGCATTGCTTTACTCAAAAATGTATACCTTTTCCCATAAGAAAACGGACTAAACTGGGCATCCTCTCGAGTACTTGAGCGCCCTTCCGAGCGACGTGGTTGTACCGATCCAGTATCGTGTAAGCGGCTGACTAGCGCTCTAAAACAATTATAGGACGGTAAATTCCGCTGGTGGTGTGCTTCTCTTCCGTCTATGTATCGCTGCCGATGAAATGTCAATTTCTGTACATCCATCTTTTACAGCGTTTTGTTCTGCTGCAATGAAATCTACATCACTAAATATGTTTTTATTTAATGGCCAAAGTCCTGTAACACGAAATCCATTAGATGCAATTTCACCAGTTTGAACTTTCATATAAGCTCTCCCAAATAGCTCCATAATGTCAAAAGGACTCAGTATTCTGTTGTTGTTCCTGATCCACATTCGTATTTCTTCACTATAATAAACTTTTAATGGTCCCATAAATGTTTTGTCCAGTGGCTGCATCTTGTGCGTTGTATGAGGTGGTAAAGATATAATGTCAACGTTATTGTCTCTAGCTAGGTCTATTAAATCAATGTTCCTGGTATGGCTGAAGTGTCCATCTAAAATCAGTAAAACTCTTGATTCTGGTGTTGGATTTGTGTGTTTTATAAAATGTTTGAACCAATCGGTAAATATATTCATTTGAATCCAGCCCGATAGATGGGCAACTCCTTCAGCTCTAGGAGGGCATTAGTTCATAACAAACGTTATAGAAAGAAAAAATAACTAGAAATGTACTCATTCATACAAAGGTTGACTACCCCTGGCATCGGGGTAAATGCTTCACACAGACGCAATTACCCAAAATAAACACACCTGCTCAGGCGACAGAAAAAATATTGAAAATTGATATTTTTTACGCGTGGGTATACCTGTGCAGTTTAACTGTGCAGGCAAACCTGAGCGTGTATAGGGCGGTTCGACGTAGTCGTCAGTTGTCCCGTGAGTGCTAGCAGGGAAACACGTGCATAAAGGAGTCACAGCTGCTAATAGTTTGAGATACGTCTTTTCATTCGTAGATAGTTGCGAAAATCATTCGGCTGAAATCTCAATTCTTTCAACAAGTTCACACGAGAGTACTTTTTTCTTTGCTATAACCATGGTTTGCACCATCGTTCACGGTATCTTCGCTTATATTTCCTTATCTTCAATAAAATAAATAATAAACCAATTAACGCTACTACGTCGATATCAAGCGCCACGGCCGAGGGCATGGTTTCAAATAAAAGTTTGTGCAGGTTTACTGCTGCGTGTATGTCCTCTTATTGTAAGAATTGAGATTTGAGCCGCATGATTTTCGCAACTATCTACGAATGGATGAAAAGACGTGTCTTAAATTATTAGCAGCTGTGACTTCTTTAATTGGAAAGCACTATACAATCATGAGAAAATCTATATCGCCTCATGAAAGACTAACAGTGACGTTAAGGTTTCTTGCAACAGGAAGAACATATGAATGTCTCAAATATTCTGCCATCATATCACCTCAAGCTCTGGGCAAAATTATACCAGAAACCTGTGACGCCATTTATCAGGTTTTACAATTATTCCCGAGGAGTATCCTGATCTCCGAGAAAGTCAAAAAGATGGAAATACCACAGTGTGGGTTTGTAAACTTCGTCCGCAGAAGCTCCTGACTTTATGGACTCTTCATATTTTTTCTTTTCTTTTCTCACGTTACTCCGCAGATTGTTAATTTTTTTTATTACATCTTCCTTTGTGGCGTTCGGCTCCAATTCCTTAATTTTTTCTGTTACGTAAGCACGGTAGATCTTTCAATTAAAAGCCGTTCCTCATCTGTTTTTTTTAGGTTTTCTAAAAAGTGTTTTTAAGATTGTCCAAAATATCCAATGGAATGTCTGGCTTAGAACAATCTGGACCATAATTGTGATCTGGTTTTGATTTTTTGAAAACTCGTTTTTAAGGCTTAGTATTTTCCTTATTTCTTAAAATTTTCCAAATTCGTTTATTTTCCAGGCGTTTTAGCCTACCTTGATTAATGGATTTATATAACTTGGATATGGTTTTCATTAAATGCTACGGCAGCGGCTCTACACCTTGTTTCATAAGAATTTTTCAGGGAAAAATTTATTCTTTTGCCACCAACCAGCTTAGTCACCAAGCTATGGAATCTTTCGACAACATTGCTGTCGATATCATGTATTAGGCTACGAGCATGTCCCGCAACGTTTTGTACTACAAAACATATTCTTTGCCACAAATGGCTTAAATTGTTTTAGGTATTTTAGGCATTTGGCAAGTATGTTTCACCAATATTATTGGATTGATATTTTGATTTTCAGCACAGGCACGTGTGCCCACATGTGTGTGTGTAACAGTATTTATATTTAATGCCTAAAAATAATATTTAACCTGTATGTTTCCTAATTATGGCAGCGGCGCCTGAAAGAGCATTATAATTCTTTTTATAACTACGTTTGGACCAACAACCGTCAGCAATAACATCTATTATGGGAATTCCATCTTTATTCATCCTGCCATTACAAATTGCAAATTGTTTTTCTCTTTCTGCAGCCTGATTCATGTTCCTAGTATGTCGAGGATCACATAGTTCCAGTAATAAATTATTTTTATAGAATGACACCAGTTTATCCTTCATTTTTGTTTCCCAAAATGTATCGTCACGACATATGATTTCGACTTTTAAGTTTTGTTCGACTCCAGACCACACTGCAAAGATACATTTTGCTTTACGTGTCACGTGCATCTGACCCTGAATTTGTATGAACCACGGATGATTTTGGTTCAGAATTAGAGCATCGCTACGTTTAGTTTTTTCCAAAAATTCACTTTTCCACTGGCAATTGCTTCCTCTAAGCTAGATTTGAACGCTGAAAACGGATATTTAATTTCACTCGTCCCCTATCAAGCCGTCAGGCGTTGCACCCAAAAATGGAATTTCTGGATCGATAAACAGACCACACGGTCTGATTTGTTGACCAATTTGTCGCTATAGTTGCACCAGAGCAATTTTTTCACAGACGATACCATGTTGCACTGATGCAACATGGCTAATATCTCGTTGATATATTATTTGTTTAACAGGATTTTTGGCACTCGTAGACTGTTTCTTTTTGACCACTTTGGAAACATTAGATTCGATTACGTCGTACCTCTAACCACTCGCTTGAGTCGCGCTGCAGTACGGTGTGTCGTTCGATTACCCGTAATTCTTCGTTAGTTTTATGCAAGTCTTTCAAAAATTGTTCTTTGCATTTTGAAAGAACATCATCAGGCATATCTGGCCGTACACATGATTCCCGATAATGCTTATCACTGCTCTTTAGTAATCGTGACATAATCACTTGGCAATTGTATTTTCCGATTTTTGAGCTTTCGCTTAATAGCGCTGTGAACCGAGTCACACTCCATCTGAGTGTGACCCGGCTCTAAAAATTTTTGCATAATGATTACGTTATGCTTTTGCTCAAAAGGAGCAGCGCATTTGCCAGCACAGAATTACGGTTCTGATATGTGCACCCATCGGAGTAAATTACAATTGGTAACTGATGTGGAATGCAGTGTCTTTCTAAATAATCAATTAAAAATGTTGCAAAAGTGCTAGACGTTAAATCAACAGCCGTTTCGTAGAACCAATAGCAACAGCAGTGCTTGGTTACTAAATTAAAAACGGTAAAATTATGACAAGTTAATTTTGTCTTAAAATACAATGCACTAGCAGTAAGGTAAGGGCAAACCTTCACAGCCTCTAAATCCATGGTCAAAAGTATGAATGAATCCAGCAGCTGCTCTTTTCTTGTCATCTTCTTTTTCTTGTCTAGCCCTTTCTTTCTTAATGATATGCATTTGGTAATCTGATTCATTTAAATTACCCGAATTGTAACTAGAATAGGTGTCACGCATGTTCTTTTTAAGCATAGTGACAATTTTTTTTCACAAAATTCTTTTCAAATGTTAATCTGCTAACATGAGGTTGATTAGTTTCAGTGCAATATTACAGATAAGCTTTGTATAAATCGGTAAGTGATCGATAGACTGGTTCTATGAAGAGTTTACATGTTTATTGTTTACATTGAGTTTACATTTTCTTGCGTAAGATTGCGTAGATGGCAATTTCGGTAAACTAGTAAAAAAATTGTTTAAAATTGAAAGTTTCGTTTCTACTTCTGCTCTTGGAGTCTTGGTTTATGAATCATATAGTATTGCATCATGGTTTGATGTCATACCAAAATCACTCTTTTTAGCCCATGCTTGAACAGTGAACGATCCCAGTGACACCAGTTGCAGTGTTACAGTAACAAGTAAAAACTCACTACATAAAAAAAAGAAAGGGGGGAAAAAGCCTCTTAATTAAATTATTCCATCTATGTAATAATAATAATAACATGTCTGTATTGTACTTTTAAGAAATAGCTCTGTTCAATTGGTACATGCTGTGTTAACCTTTAATTATTTTATTTAAGCGTGATGAAAAGTTATTTTGGCTATGAAAGTATGGTTGCGACTTCATCTGCGGTTGAAAGCGAGTTCAATGACTTAAAACACCGAACATTGGCACATGAGAGGCGCCCTATGAGAATTGATAAATTTGTAACAACACATTTGACATCGTTTTCCGGACGCACAAAATTGGTCATGGCGGAAAAACATACGCTGCAGCAGGTTCGAACACTGGAAATTTCAAACAGCGTGCCTCCCATACAAACATCTGAAACAGAATCTCGAGTGGAAATTGACAATGTGTTGTCCGCTGAAAAAAAATCACCACCAATATCACCAGACCAAACGGAGGAAAATTCACTACAGGAAAGTCACATAGTTGAATCTGACACCGACAAAGATTATGCTCTTGACAAGAACAATAAAAATGACCCGAAAAAACCGAAAAGAGTGTACTTATATGCGTGCCCTGAGTTGAAAGTGGCAAAATCCAATAAAAAACGGAAAACTGGCATCGAAGTCATTCAAAATGGAACTCTGTGTCCGTCAATCCAGAATGCGGCTTTGATACAATCATCCATATTCTTGCTGGTGCATCTAGCAACGAAAAATTTTACGATGCTATTCAAAAATCGAAATCGCAAATATTCGAATTCGTGAAACTTTTTTCAGAAAGGGGTTGCCATCCTGAAGTATATAAGCGTGCTTCGTTCATGATGGTAGCGCCCCTGGAGTTTCAACCATTGATGCGCTGTCAAACATCACTATTTTATGTGATCTCATTTTTCATGAAGAGCCTAGCCTAGAGGAACGGAGAGTGTGCGAAGTATGCAATACGGTTCTCACGAGGCAACTAGTTAGTAGTAACCGTTTCATTGGACACTAACATCAAATTCGAAAAGCGACTACTGTGTCAAAATTACTACTGTGTGAAAAAGTAAATAATATCCACACTTCTGAACAAAAGAAGAGGAAACGTTCTGCAAATTGGGATTCGTTGGAAAAGGTACGCTTATTTTATTGTTCCTAATTCGTAAATAAAAGTAGGTACTGGATCCCTACTACAATTTAATATTTTCTTGTGATTTTTTCCCAGAATTTACTACGGAGTTGTGTCGCCGAGTTTGTGGACGTTATAGAAAATAAAAATACCGACACAAATACGAATAAAGCCAAAAACGCTGCTTGGAAGAAAATAACAGAACGGTATGTATTACAACAACAATTTATATTCTGTTATCTAGGCAATGAATAGTGATTGCTATGTGTTATAAGCAGAAACGAGTCATCGATACAGCAGTCTGAGCGCTGAACTGGGTGTGCAAAATGAACAGAACATAATTGCAAACTGCAATGAATGAAAAGTTTATAACTGTGTTTATTCTTTATTGGCTAATATTCCAGCTTCCTTCATATGCATTGCGTAGACGCACCACAATAGGGAATGTATAAATAAGCCTATGTATGTACAATGAAATATTTTAATCACCTGTTTTATTTCAGATTTAATGAACTTAACAACAAGCCTCGTACTATTATAGAAATAAAACAGCAGTGGCAGATAGCGAAATCAGATGCAAAACAAAAGTTTTCAATTTATAAAAATGCACGTAGCGAAACTGGAGGTGGACCGAAACCGCCTAGCCCAGACCCTGTAACTATTCAAATGATTGACATGATACCTAAAGAGTTTGAAGTAGACTTTAATCACTTTGATAGTGATGCAATCATAGTGGAGTTACAAGTATGTAACTAAAATGTTAATACATTACAGTTGCTTATGTGATACTAACCATAATTTTATTTTAGTTGCACTTATTACTTGTGGATAACTTTTTTATATGTAATGATTTGTTTGTAAATTGAAACTTAACATATTTTTAATAAAAGGTTGCACAATCACATAATTAATGTGTATTCGATTGCAGGACAATAATAAAGGTGCATGTGAAGCACCCATCCTTGAAACTGGAGACAGTGTTCCGGGCTGCAGTAAGATAAACAATCAAAGCCCCCAACAATCAATCAACAACATCAAGAGAACAGTAAAGAGAAAGTTTCCATCTGTGGTAAGTACTTTGAGCTCTTCTTTCTATGAAATGTAATATAAGATCTACTAGATTTCCGCCCGCGGCTTCGCCCGCGTTTTCAAAGGAAAACCCGCATAGTTCCCGTTCCCGTGGAATTTTCGGGATAAAACCTATCCTATGTGTTATTCTGATGTATAAGCTATATTGTGGTAAAGTTTCATTCAAATCCATTCAGTAGTTTTTACGTGAAAGAGTAACAAACATCCATACAAACTTTCGCCTTTATAATATTAGTAGGATGATAAAATAAAATTCAGTGTAACTACTGCATTTTATCTTGACTTTCAATGAATTCAGACTTGTTTAATTTTTTTCAGGTTAATGAATCTACAAAACAAAGAAACCAAGCGCTGATACAATGTGTGGAAGAAGAACACAAATTAAAGATAGAGCAGATGAGGGAGTCCCACGAATGGGCTAGACAAGAACACGAATTAAAATTAAAAAATTTGGAATTAGAAAATTTAATATTAAAAAATAAATTAAATAAAAAAATGAGTGATGAATAAATCTGTTTATTATTTAAATCTTAACATATTATTATGTAATAGGCATTGAGATCAAAAATATGAGTTGATGAATAATTGTCTCGCAGCCTCACCTCTTGCATCACCTCGACCCCTTGTATCTTGAGGTTGATCATTGACAGAAGGATTTCCTAACTCTATTAAATCAACGTTTTCACCCATTTGGATTGCAATATTATGTAATACAGCTAGTGCTACTATAAAGAGTTTCACGTTTTCTAATGACACACTAAATCCATGCAGTAGACAATGGAATCTTTGCTTCCACACACCAAAACACCTTTCCACCGTGTTTCTTGTATGTATGTGAGCCTTGTTGTAGGCCTCTTCCTTGGGGTTAGTAGGATTGTGTAAACAAATAATTTGTTAAGCCATACCCGGCAACACCCAATAAACGGCCATGGAATTCTCCATTTTCAAACCTTTGCTTATAGACCGGGAGATACTGACACAAAATTTCGAGTCATTTGTAACAGGATGGCGGTTCTACAGGGGTCTTAGTACGCAATGACAAAAAGAAAAACGATGGCGTGAACGCTGGTACCGGCGGCTTAGTCGCGTGGGCGTTAGTCGAACTCGTCGGAAAATAGCGAAAGTCAAACGATTTGTAACAGTATGGCACTTATTTTTCCTGTAAGTTTGAGGATCAACAAATATAAATACAAAATTTCAAAGATCTAAGTGTTGGAAATCCTCACTTATATAAATTAATAATAAATTAAGTTTTCAAGTATAACAGCACTTTTTCCCCCTACTAGAAGTATGGCAAATATAATAATGGTCACATTTTATCAAATACTCTCCAAAAATCCAAATGCAATACTGGTACAAAAAGTTTGGCGAAATAAAAATTTTTTGCAGATTTTCGGCGGTATGGCGACCATTTGGAATCGTCCCAAAAGTATGGCATGGCGATTTTCGTAAATGGCTGCACGACGATAGTTACCTGTGCAAAAGTTAGCCTGGTACAAATGGTTGAATGATTGTTTTATTTAAATCAACACATTCGCGTCGGTATGGCGGGCTGTAAGTCACACCGGAAAAGTATGGCATGACACTACCGCCTACTACTTTTTTATGGGCTATCGGTAAATTCTAAAATTTTTGTGTTACAAATCGTTTGACTTTCGCTATTTTTCCGACGAGTTCGACAAACGCCCACGCGACTAAGACACCGGTACCAGCGTTCACACCATCATTTTTCTTTTTGTCATTGCGTACTAAGACCCCTGTAGAACCGCCATCCTTGTTACAAATGACTCGAAATTTTGTGTCAGTATCTCCCGGTCTATTAATCCGGCTTTCTCTGAAAATTCGGGCATCATGCGTACTGCCCCTCCAATGTGCAACAATATCCCGAATTACCAGTCTTGAATCACAAACTACTTGCACGTTTAGTGAGTAGTATCCTTTTCTATTTATATAGTACTGTGCGCTCTCCCCACCACCCGGGACGAGGTAAGAGCGTTTAGTCTGTGTTTGTCAGTCTACTGCAACTACTGTGTATTTCGTGAACGCGCGCCGTTACCCCTTTCTTGTTAAACGTTATTGTTGACTGTTTTTGTTATTACTCGATTGTTTATTGTTTGTTATTTGTTACTCGTAATGCCGCGAGGAGGCTTCGAATATTCTAGTTCAGAAATTGCGGATATTCACTTTATTTACGGTTTTTGTAACGGCAGCGCACATGCTGCTGTGCAAGAGTATGCAAGACGATTTCCAGGAAGACGCACGCCTCACAGACGTGCATTTATTAATGTACACAACCGATTAGCTGAACTAGGTATCCGCCAACCACCAGTGGAAGTCCCTGCACGTTTGCGAGACGACAGACTCGACAAACATGAGGCAGTCATGAATGCAATAGAGAGAGCCCACGCTTAAGCGTACGGAGAATCAGCGTACGGCTACAAATACCTAAAAGCACGGTGTGGCTAATATTAAAATTAAACGGATTACATCCATACCATTTCAGGAGGGTACAAGACTTACTAGAAGTTGACAATCGTACACGATCTGTATTTTGTGCATGGTTTTTGAGAAAAACAAGGCAAAATCCGCAGTTTTATCAAAGAATACTATAGACTGATGAAGCCAAATTTACACGCACGGGGATAACAAATTACCGTAATCTCCACGTATGGGCTGAAGAAAATCCGCATGTTGTTCGGCCATCAACTTTTCAACACGAGTTTGCGGTGAATGTCTGGGCAGGTATGATAGACGATTACCTCATCGGGCCGTTTATTCTGCCACACACCTTAAATGGTGAAAGATTTCTGCAATTTTTGCAAAATGAATTTACTTCTGCCTTAGAAGAATTGCCGTTACGGTATCGCCGCCACATGTGGCTTCGGCTGGATGGAGCACCAGCTCATTTTGCAAGAAACGTTCGGCGGTTTTTAGATGAGAGACACCCACGATGGGTGGGTCGTGGTGGCCCCGTGACCTGGCCCCCACGGTCGCCGGACTTGACCCCACTGGATTTTTTCATTTGGGGTCATATGAAACAGCAAGTTTATTTCGATACAGTAAATACTAGAGACGAACTAATCGCTAGGATTGAATCCACAGCACAAGCGATTCGCCAGGATCCGCGTATGCTCAGAAAGGCAACAAAACAAGTGGCTGTTAGATCCACAATGTGTTTAATACGGGGTGGTGGTCACTTTGAGCAGTTCATGTAAATTGTAATTCCTTGTTAACCTTATTATTAAAAACAATCATGAAACTTAAATTTTCGTTTCATTTATCTTCTTCGCTATACTTAATTTCTCAGTGCGCCTTCGAAGGGGTCTATGCGAGTTATAATAACTTTTAAAATACTTGACCAAAGAATATACTACCACAGTATTATATATATTTCCTACAGTAGTGCGACGAATGTACTTGTGCAGAGAAACGGAGGGGAACTGGCGGGGGTCGGGCGACGCGGGCCGCGTAAGGACCTAGCGCGAAAGGACGACGCAGTCGTATTTTTTGTGTAATAATTTTATTATACATAGGTACTTACATGTTCTATTATGGCGCGCACAAACTGTTCCGTTAACGGATGTAAATCTACATTGAAATTCCAGAAGGAAACAATATTTCAGGAAGATTGTATTAATTGTATCTGTTGAATTAAAATCAAAGCTATGTATATGTTGTCCTCATTATTTTCTAATCAGATTGTACATCCCAATGCGAATGCATTACTTAGTTAAATGTTATAATATTATACAATTAAGAACATCCAAAAATAAAGTGTCCACGTAAATAATATTTAGCAGTGCAATATATGTAATTATATATTTATGAACAAATAATTACATCAGATTTAATAATCGCAATTATTTTGAATGTACATATGAATAAATAATTTCATCATAATATTAATAATCACAATTTTTTTATTTCCCATTTGTTGCAACCTTAGCGTATTTTCGTGTGGCAGCGTACCTAAGTACCAACGCTGGCGGCGGCATCGCGCGACATCAAAGGCGATTCCTTACTGTAGGAAATAATATTGTAATACTGTGATACTACTCTCTAACGAGAGAAGAAATGCATCTCTATAGTAAAAAAAGCAACCACAGCCAATACACCTACGCGACGCTAGCGCTATTGCGGAATAGCAATAAAACCAAAACGCGCGGGAACTTTCAAACGTTATGGCCAGCTAGTTTTTTTACATCAATTAATAAGAATGGTTCACGATCATATTATACTACACTAAAGGGCAATCATGTAGTGCCGTGCAACCGTGCAGTTTCAAAAATATTTGTACACGACCTTAAGTTCATAAAGTCGACACATAAATTATTTTGGAAACATTGTCACGGCTACATGATTGCCTTCGACTCTAGTATATTATGATCGTGAACCATTCTTATAAATTGATTAAATTAAATATAGGAAGTCATTAAAACAATAATATTAATAGTTTATTTATTCTTTAATATTTTCATTTTGCATTCAAAACTTTTCTTTTTCTCTTCGTAATCCATAGCTCTATTAACTAAAACACAATATCTTTTAATTAGAATAAAAAATGTGCTAATTTTTAAATAAATTTTAAATGATTTTCATTTAATTCTAAATGATCTATACATTTATTTAAGAAAAGAAAATTTACACATTCTAGAGCTTTAAGGATATTAATTTTAAGTTGTTGCTTATAGGCATTTGTTTTCATGAAATCATTAATTATATTTTCGTTTCCACACACCTCACCATATCTTTATTAACATAATTTAATGAATCATGACTTAAGTCATACTCCTTGAAACTTGTGAACATTTGTATGGTTTCTATATTTTGGGACAAAAATGCCTTTCGGCAATCTAGGCAGTCATTGTGTTTTATTCTTTTAAATATGATACCACACACATATCCACAAGCTTGACTTTCAGATGTCTCTTGCTCAACTTTCTCAACTGCATCAGATAATAAATTTGCAATCTCTTCATTGTCGTCAAATTTAAAGGAAGACGAGCTTGGTTCACACGAAGAAGGGATGGTTGCCGTTAAAAAAATTGTTAAATTATTCGCAATTATTGCAGAGTCGTCTTCACAGTTCCTTTTTTGGCCAGCATGTTTTAAATTGGATATTATAGCAGTTTTGATTCCTGCTATAAATTGACTAATCGTTGGATGATTATTGGATCCACAGCTATATCTGATGCAGCCGAAACAGTTTTCTAAGGGATCTTGATTTAGGCGACGTGTGGAAAGACTCTTAATGCCTATAGCCTGCAAATTATTCCACAATCTCTCTATTGCATTTATCGAATGAATCCACCCTTCTTGGGATGGAGGGTTCGATTTACTCCCTATATATTGCATATTTGCAATAAACATTTTCATTTTTTTAAATAAATCTAAATCTAAGTCCGCTTCGTTAAATCAGTGGAGTATTTTTTTCCTCTCCTCAAGTCCGGGCTGTCTGCGTTGAAAGCATCAAACAGCTCGTCAAATTTTTGCACAAAAGTGGCTGTCGCATTGGCTTCAGCTGGAAGTTCATCTGAAATATAAAAATAATATAAAATTTGTTTTCGGCCAAATTACAGAAGACCACAGCAATAACGTACATTTTTACAGAAAGTGCGAGTAACAGATACTAGGCTCGAAACAAAAATACTTTTACCCCATTGGTTGAAACACAACAGAATTTTTACAGGGCAAGCAATACTCAAGAAATGCTTCTGGTGTTTCAAGCGTCCACCTTGCAGCAAACATATAGGGGCTCATATTGGGGAATGGCCATAATAAATATACATTTTGTGTGAGAATGATGACAAAATCCTCATTTCTCTTATTTTTTTATCAGCAAATCAGATGCGTATTTTAGTTTTTCTTGTGTGCCTTTGTAATTATGGTGAGCAATAAAGCTTATCTATTAATATTGATACTAGGCAACCAAAGTTGACATTATTATAAGATACTCACTTTGAGCAATTTTCATTAACATGCCACTTGTAACCGAGTGGCTAAAAACTTGTGCTGCTAGCTTCACCCGCATTTGTTGCTGGCAATTAGGATGCAAATGATGAGCTCTGTTAGCTGAGGAGCATATACGAAATTAGGATTGTTCTTGTCCAGGTTATAAAATGCTTCAATATGACTCCATTCTACAGTGCCTAAAAAAGTAAGTTTAATTTAGAGATACTGTACTGCTATTAATTATAATAAGTAAGGTCTATTTATTAAGACGTAACAGTTTTGTGGAACAACTTTATGTATAATTGCAAGTTGCGCAAGGTGGTAGAGTACTTCCTTCTATTATGTAGAACTGTATATCTAACAAAACAAAACTATAGTTATATGTGTACCTTTTATAGGCTTTTCGTTGCATTGAACATCTGTAGTTATTTCAATATCATGCTTCATAAGCAGATTTCTTGTGCACTTTAAAAGATGTGGCGGATCAAATATGGTTACAATTTCTTGTCCACATAAATTAAAAAATGGAGAAGTTGATGTTGCGCCTAAGGTCTTCAGAGCTTTTACATTAATGGTAGATAAATCACTGACGGTGCAAACTACATTCATATTTGCTGCAATGCATTGTGTAAGAATCTGAAATAATTAAAAAATAGTAAAAAATAGTAATATAATACAAAGATAAAATAGTAAATAATACAAAGATATTTTTAAGCAGTGTAAATTTCACAGAGTACAAATATTTTATTTACCTCTTTAATAATGACTGTCATCCTGTCTGCCCTTAAAATATTTGAAAAATAAAATGCGATGGGTTGCTTCCACTTTTTTCTCAACCCACTGAGCATAAATACGAGTGCCTTAGAAGCAATATCTTGACTCCTACCGTGGTTGCCATGGTCTTGGAATCCTTGAATTTCATCCAGTTTTTTTAAAATAAGTGTTTTCTTATAGACATTTCGTCAATGACAATATGCAAAGATTATCTTCTGAATCCTGTTTTTGGCTCATTTTTTCTAAGGAGGTAAATATATGTTTGTTTATGCCTGTTTTTAGAGGTATTTTGTTCAGCAGTTGATTTAAAACTGTTTGAGATGGCAATGCAAACATTCTCCTTAGAAGCCTGTAACAGGCTGGGGACTTTTTATAAATGATCAAAGCCTGAATTTTTTGATTTAGGGAATATCTTCTCACTTTTGGTTTCTTGGGGCAATTTTGTAATTGGCTTTGTAGTAAAGTTATAAAGGAATTGCTAATATTTAGTCCACATAATTCTTGAACCTGTTGACTTTCCAACACCCTCTTTAAACTCCCTTTCTTATTCTTCATTTTGTTGCGTAATCGTATTACCTCACGCATTTTATTTCTGCATATTTTGTACAACTTCTTTTTTCTGGGTGACATTTCGTTTACTTTTGAAACACCGAGAGTCGCTAAGATTTTGGTCTGGCGTTTTTAGTCGATTTTGAATTATTGCAAGTTGCCACACTGAGATTTTCAGGAATTGGTGCATTCTGAAAATATTAAAATTCAATATGAATTGTTATTTTATTTCTAAAAATGTTTTATTTTAATAGTTTGAATTTCGGGTCATTAAGCTATTTTTTTCTTCTTACAATCAAGCACACGCCCCGCTTGGTAGTACACATATTATTATGTAATGTTAATAATGTTATAAGCTACGGTATAAGTGGCTACGCCCGAACCTTTAAAAGCTATTTGAAGAACATTGAATCACTACAACTAAGAATATTAAAACAAATAGTATCTCCTAAGATAAAAAAATTATGTAAAAATAGTAATGAAAATCTCTTTCACCATTGTAAAGTTTTGCCGGTAGAATCTTTGTTCCATTACACAATATTAAAAGAACAATTCTTTAATTTTGACTTGCAGAAAAAACTTGATAACGTAATCATTACCCGCCAACAAACTAACCAACGCTTAATCATTCCAAAAATAATTAACATTTATGGTAAAAGAACAACTCGTTATTTAGTTCCTCAATTATTAAATAATCTTGATTTGAACCTAAAAAAAAAGCATAAATAATAATAATGTTAAATCTAAATTAAAATTGCATTTTGTAAACAACCTGTATATTGTATAATGTGGTATAATTGTCTTTAACTTGTCGCGAGCACACGAGCGCGCTGTGCATCGTATATTTTGTCGTGGATAGATTGCTTTGCATGCCGGACAAATCTTTGTGGTTTTTGGCATGTTCAATTATGTAAAATGTATTTGTTATTGATAAATAAATAAATAAATAATAAAATGTATGGTAAACATATGATAATGATGATGATAATATAAGGGTTCCTGTAATAACAGTATAGACGGCAAAGAGCTATTGTTGTGTTAACTAGCAGATAATTTATCAAATATCCTTAAATTCAGTTTAGCACAATTTTAAAAAGGAACATTTAAAAAAAAATACTAAGTAACATGAATATTTAGAGTACTTTCTCTGCAAGTCTGCTATTTAAATTCCAGACCCTATAGTTAGTGCTCTATTCAGACTGTTAATAAATATTAAAATAAAAGTCTTAAATTAATTACCTGCATAGGGCTAATGGATTCAAAACAAGACCTATTGTTTATTTTGAAAAATATTTTACTGAGGAAGCATATGATCTGATAGTATCACAAACAAATTTGTATGCTCATCAACAAAACTTCAGATGGTGGACGCCCATTGATACAAACGAACTAAAGGCTTTTTTAGGTATACTCATTATCATGGGTTACCATATTCAACCAAGCATTGATCTGTATTGGTCATCAGATCCAGGTTTTCGAGTGGAAGAAATAGCTGCAACAATGCCTCTCAGAAGGTTCAAAAATATTATGCGTTGTCTACATATTAATGACAACTCGTTGACCCCAGAGAAGTCTAGCCCAGATTACGACAAACTATACAAGATCCGACCCCTTATAAACATTTTCAATAACGGTTGCCAAATCAACGCTAAAAACTCATCGTCACAGAGCATCGACGAGTCCATGGTCCTTTTCAAAGGCAGAAGTAGCTTGAAACAATACATGCCTTTGAAACCGATCAAACGAGGCTACAAAGTCTGGTGTCGTTGTGACAGTGCGACTGGATACCTATATGAGTTTGATGTATATACCGGCAAGACCAATGATTCAGTTGAAGAAGGATTAGCAAAGATTGTAAAAAAGTTGTCTGAGAAATTAATACAACTAGAGGTCAAGAACGTTCACTTGACATTTGATATTTTTTTCTGTGACTACAAACTACTAGATTACCTACACAAAAACGGAATTTATGCGACGGGAACAGTGCGCAGGCACCGGGCGGAAATGCCTCTAATTATCAAAAATAAGACAAAGCTGAAACTGCCAAAAGGACACTTCAAATGGAGAATACAAGAAAACGTCGCATTTGTAGTTTGGCAGGACAGTAAAGAAGTGCTTCTTATGAGTAACGCTTTCCACCCTAAAGTTGCTCGAACACACGTAACACGAACTGAGAAAGATGGCTCAAAAAAGAATGTACCTTGCCCATTTGTTGTTAAAGAATACAATAAGCGAATGGGTGGCGTTGATCATTTTGATCAGCTGAAAGGGACGTATTCAGTGGGCAGGCGAAGTACGAGATGGTGGCTACGACTTTTCCTCTTGGACACGAGCATAACTAACGCTTTCTTGTTGTACTAAAGCAATAACAATTGTAAACTTACCCATCTCGAATTTAGAGTCGGCTTAGCACGAGGATTGATAGGTGGTTTTACCAGCAGGAAGAGACGCTCGACCGGTAGTATGGCATCTTATGTGAGCAGGCGGAAGATCACAAATGAAAACCGGCAAAAAACTATTAGTGCTGTGCCCGAAGAAGTACGGTATACCAATGTGGGCGATCACATGCCGTGCCAATTGCAATTGTACAAGAGATGTAAATTGTGCAGCACTAAAACGAACGATAAGCGTTCGAAAATTATGTGCGCAAAGTGCCAAGTTGCACTGTATATAGCACCATGTTTCAGCGAATTTCATAAACAATAACATTAGATTTATGTAAAAAACAAAATATTTGATTATTGTAATAAATAAACAATCTTGATTTTGGTAATAAATAAAAAAAACTTGATAATTGCAAAGATTTTTATTTGAAATATTACCAAAAAAAAAAAGAAAAGAATAGGCTGGTCGCGTGAAAAGATTTATATATATAACTATTCCATGAAGTACAATAATTATTTGTATGACATTTTAACATAGACAATACAATCTTTCATAGGCGTGAAGCTGTCAAAAAGCAAATAATATAATGGACAGAGTATAAAGAACATGAAAACTCCGCAAAACATCAAAAAAACTTTAAAGGATTTTCTGGGACACCTCAGGTATGTACTTGCGTACGTCTTATTCTATTAATACGAGAGATTGAAATCATGTTAGATTCTTTTCCTTATGTAAGTTACTCACCTAAATTTATTTTACCTAGATTTTTCCTGCGACTCGGTCTGTGTTATAATTACTATTTATGCATATTGTCAAATAAAGTAAGCTTTGTCGCGCGACAAAGTCCGATTTTCATGTTCCTTATTTTATTATAATTTTCAGGTGTCCCAACATTTCAAGAATACTTTGATCTTCAGAAGAGGTCAAGAAAGCGGAAGTAATGATTGTTGCAGCTTTGGTTGAACACAATATACCTTTTCGGGCTATGGATCACATTAGTGTAAAGTAAAAAGTAAAGCTTTTCATGATTCTGAAATAGCGAAGAAATTTTCGTGCAAACGAACAAAAGCCGCTGCTATAGCTTACAATGTGCTTGGTGCCAATTTCGAAGAAAAACTGCGTGAAGAATTAGTAACGGAGCCCTTAGCATATTCAATCATAATTGACGAAAGTACGGACGTTAGTACAACTAAAATGCTTGCCATTGCAATCAAATTCTACTCTTCTACTAAGCACACCGTCAAAACAAATTTTTTTATGTTTGATAGATGTTCTGGGAGAAACAGCTCAACATTTGTTTGATGCACTGAACTCTGCCCTAGAAGAAAGATGTCTTCATTGGAAATATATGGTAGGGGGTTCGCACCTGACACTACCAATGTTATGTTTGGGGAACATGCAGGGATTGTCGCTAAAATGAGAGACTTGAACCCACACTGTTTGTATGTAAAATGCGTCTGTCATTCTGTGGCATTGGCAATCAGCCACGCATGTAAATTACTGCCCCTCGATCCCGACGCAAACATGTTAAAATGCATGTCTGATAAAATTTTGTATAAGGATATAAAAAAATAAAGAAAATTATGTATGAAATATTGTTTTATTTTATCTCTATTTTATCATGTTACTAAGTAAGGTAGATTTGTGATAGTTTTTGACCAAGGCTGTGGTAGATTTTGGTAGTTTTTTAAAGGTACAGAAGTAGATTTACAAATTAAAATGTGGTCACGCTGTATAAACTATATCGCTGTTTCTGTAATTCTCGAACTCGACAAAATTCTAAATGCTGTGTACTAATCTTTAATTGAATACAAGATCGACAACAGCTATAGAGCACCGATCAACAACACATTTTGAAATGAATGAAATATCTGACGACTCTTCTTCTCCTAAATCAATAAGGAGAAATTTAGAATTTAATTAAAGGAGATTGCCCAAGTTACTATGGCACTTGGTATCGCAATCAAACTTATTGTGTCAAGATGAAATATAGCTCAATTTAAAGCTTGATGTTAGTACTTTTAGAGCGTATACGCATTATGCGGGTAACCGCATTGCGGGTAGCCGTCCGGCTGACCGCAAGCACAATTATGTACGTAATATTCATTTTTATGCGCACTGTGCGGTCTGCGGTAGCCGCATTGCAGTGCGCATAGAAATGAATATTACGTACATAATTGTGCTTGCGGTCAGCCGGACGGCTACCCGCAATGCGGCTACCCGCATAGTGCGTATACGCTCTTAGAAACGATTAAAGTTTTTATGTAAATAAGCCGCAGTTCGCGACAATAAAAATAAAACAATAGTGTTATTCAACACTTTAAAAAAATACTTTATCGAGTTTAAACTGACGATGAACGTTAAGTTTTACATTTATTATATAGGTAATATTTTAATTTACAAGACAAATGTGAAAAGTAAATCGTAATAAACATTATTTCAAAATAAATAACATCGAACAATGCGTCGAACACAATGACAGATGACGCAGGAAGCTTGCAAGAGAGATAGATATATGTGTCAAAACAAAAACGTTTACTTTTATTTCTATTTATTCGGTATAATTACGACTTAATAGTGATAAATATGATCATTATAAATACAAATAGGAATTAACAATATCACGAATACGTGGCACAACTAAAATTTTAGCGATACCACCTTTGGTCATTCTCCTTTCATTATATTGTTATTCCAAATCTTGTCACTTGCATCCAGTTTTATATTTTTATGTGCCTGAATTTTTATTTCTATGTCTAATATAAATATTAGCTTATATTAATTTCTAAATCTTATTTCTAGATCTATTATTGATGTTTTATTACTATTTCATTTTTTTTAAATATTACTACTTATTCCTATATTAATGTTATCCTTATTCAATTTCTGAATCGTCAATTAATAATTGTTATACTATTTCAATTTATTTTATTTTACTAAATCCTAGATTAATGTTATTATAAATCAATTTCTAAATCGTTAATTAATGTTTTATTTCAATTATTTAATTTTATAACTAAATAATAATAAATAAATTAATACAACCACCAAACAATAGAAAATAGACGTTTGGACGACAAAAATCCTTCAGGGCCGGCATCGTCCTGATCTAACCAACCCCGTCGTTGATAAAATAGCATCAAACGCATGGTTGAAACGAGGTGAACTGTTTCCCGAAACATAAGGATTTATGTTGGCTATCCAAGACCAGGTAATTGGCAAAAAAACATATAGAAAATACATCATACGTGATAGTAGTAGTAGCGATCACTGCCGACACTGTCATAAACAACCTGAAACAATCCAGCACATAACATGCGCATGTTCATCCATCACACAAACAGACTATAAACACAGACACGAGCAGGTAGCAGCTTTAAAATAAAATAAAAATAAAATTGATTTATTTCAGGAGTATTTCCCATACAAGAACACAACTTAAAATAAAAAAAACAATACAAACAAACAAACAAACAAAAATACTTTATTGTGCACCACAGAGAAAAGTACAAATAAGGACACAATACATTAATTAATAAAAGAGCAAAATTAAAAATAAGCTTTAGTACACCAGACACTTGCATAAAAACACAAACTAATTCCTTTAGTTACACTTACAGAATATAATGTATTTCATGTCTACGCTCTATCAACTCCTCACGATATAAATAACCCTCACTCTTTTGCAATGATAAAACCTAACGCTAAATACTTGGCAATAACGACACAAGTTCTCTTAGTGTGGGAGCTACAGTTAATAATTATATTGTATAATAAGTGACAGCAAAATATGATGATTGATGTTGTTAAATTTTGTTTTGTTACATACTGTGTTTTTGCTGAAATAAATAATTTTCATAACCACGGACAAGTTACTTTGCGTTTGACAATCTAAGCGAGTGTAAAGTGATAACGAGCAAATCGTAGTACACACATACGATAACTCCGTAATATTGAGTTCAGTGTTTCAGACCCCACGTGTGAAGTGTCTATCCTTACAGAGTATATTCATGAACTCCCCACTAATTGTGACTATAAGTTAATTTTAGGTAGTATAGATATATGGCAGAAAATTACTGATAATAGATGGGTGTATGTACAATCAGATATTTCTAAGTTAACAATGAATTGTGATGATATTATTAACGATTATGATATAGTTGGATCCGGTATTCTGAGTTTTATAGAAAGAAAGAAAGAAAGAAAATACATTTAATCACAAATACTTAATTACAATTTTTCACTTATAACTAAATACACTTTTGAGAACAATACACATTAATAAATTTTAAACCTTAAAATACAATAATTCAAATATTAGTCGGTATTCGTGATTAGGTGTACTACTCAGCATTTGCCTCTCCGTGTTAGAGGAGAGGCGCCGGTTTTCAGTAGTCCCCTCGACTTGCTACGCTTGGAGCACCAGAACGGTCTTTTGTGATGTAAAATAAAAAGCTAATAAAATAAATATTTCAAATTTAAAAAATAGGAGAATATAAATATATTGAAGTGTTTAAATAAAATTGTCAATACATAATATAAACTTACTTGTTCATACTTGATATTTAAATATAAAGGGTTAAGGAATAAGATGTAATGAAGTAATTTATACGTATAGATAAGTATAA
Organism: Colias philodice; assembly: GCF_061535455.1. Classification (NCBI taxonomy): domain Eukaryota; kingdom Metazoa; phylum Arthropoda; class Insecta; order Lepidoptera; family Pieridae; genus Colias; species Colias philodice. The sequence continues at coordinate 3,847,399 of NC_143114.1, read as the reverse complement.
GAGTGAATATATACATAATAAAATAAAATAGATAAGGCTATACATTCAACGCCACTAGGGCTGGTTAAGAAATTCAGCAAGTATAACTTTTTTGTACTGATGTTTAAAACTGTGCAGTGTTTTGCAATTTCTTATTGGCGGAGGTAAGTTATTCCAGCACCTAGTAGCGCTGTACGTAAAGCTTCCCCTGAAAGCCGCTGTATAGTTTCTGGGGGTTGAAAGTTTATACATGGACGCCCGTGTATCATACATGCGATTGCCATCATCCATCCATGTGAGTTTACTGTAGAGGTAGGCGGGTGCCTTGGTCATGACCACGTTGAATAGTAGGGAGGCTAGGTGCAGTCGCCTACGACTCTCCATATTTAAAATTTTGTTGGACTTTAGGATGGGTGATATATGGGTCCGAGCTGGTATGTCCCAACAAAAACGAGCGCAGGCGTTTTGTATTCGCTGTATGGAGTTTTTAGTGCGTACCAGCAATCTAGGACCATACATCACATCGGCGTAGTTGAATTTTGATAGTATAAGTGATTCACAAAGCTTTAAACGTAGGTCTGTGTTCAAATATGACCTAATATTATACAACACTTTCAGGCGGTAAAAGCAGTTTGAAATTATTAAATTAATATGTTTTTCGAATCTAAGTTGTTCGTCGAATATGACCCCTAAGTTACGAGCCTCACGTACACGATCGATGACAGTGCCTTGAATGTTAAGTACAGGATTTTGCTGCTCGACACTTTTTACCTGTTTTGGTGTACCTAGTATCATGAATTTCGTTTTGTCAGCGTTTAGCTGCAAGGTATTATTTGCTGACCACGTAGAAATACGATCTAGGTCACCATTTAGTTTTACTAAGCTATTCTGTGTATCATCGGGCTTGAAAGATAGATAAAGTTGTATATCATCAGCGTAGGAATGAAATTTACAACATTGAATATTATCAATAATGTCTGCAGTGTATAAGATAAATAATAGCGGCCCCAGAATTGAGCCTTGGGGAATACCTCGTTCAATAGATCTGCACTGTGAAAACAACCCTGCGCCGTTTTCCCCAGTTATCATAACAGTTTGAGTTCGATTGCTAAGATAACTGCCGAACCATGAGACTGCATTTTGTGTAAAACCATAATAGGATAGTTTAGCCAGCAATAGAGGTATGTTCAGCGTATCGAATGCGCGCGAATAATCGAGGTATACAAGGATTGTGCTCATACCTCTATCCTGTGCTCTAATAATGTTATCCACTACATCCGTTAGTGCTGTAGCAGTTCCACGTTGCCTTCGAAAGCCCGATTGTAAATCCGGTAAGATTCGATTCATCTCAAGGTATTCAACGACTTGTTTGTATACAATTTTTTCCAGTATTTTTGACATGCACGGGAGAATGCTGATTGGCCTTAGATCTTTATATGAATCAGGATGATCTTTTTTTGGTATCGGCTGTACTAGAGCATTCCGCCATAACGCAGGAAAGGTGTTCGAGGATATTGATATGTTAATTATATGTGTTATTATTTTTAAAGTTGTTGGTGTGGTTAATTTTAGCATATCAAGCGAGATATCATCGCTGCCTACAGCTTGGGATGTTAGTTCTCGAATAGCCTTCCATACGTCTTGGTCAGTAACTGGCTTCAAACCAAGGACAGTATCATTATTGTATCGATGTGATTTGTAATACGATATGTATGACGCTGGTGAGTGTCTAGGACCTGGAGTGTTCAGAAAATGCATATTAATACTATCAGGATCACGCAAATGGGGCGGTAAGAGTGGTTCTCTTTGCGGCTTTATCCGTATATGTTTTTTTAAATGTTTCCAAAGGACCTTAGGGTTGCTTGTGTTAGCATTAATATAGATATCAAAATAGGCTTTTTTTTCTCGGTTGAGAGCACCTTTAACATAATTTCTGAGCTCGTTGTAATAGCGTATATGGGACATTTTTTTGGTTAATCTCGCCCGAATTTGTGCCTCGTCCCTATTCTTCATGATTAGTTTAATATTGTGCGTTATCCACGGATATTGTTCTGACTTAACTTTGAATGTTTTTTTCGGTGCGTGAATATCATACAGAGCTAGAACACTGGCAGTGAAGGTAGTTAAAGCTTCGTCCACATTATCAATTGAAAGTATCGCGTCCCAGTCATAGGAGATTAAAGATTGGTTGAAATCAGTTATATTAATATTTTTGAGATTAATATTTTATCAGGAGTTAGAGAAAAAAATGAAGGAAATTATATCGGCAGATCGAAGAGGGTGTGATGCCCCGAAATCTGATACTATTGACAAAGAATCAGTAGAATTAAATGCAGTAGAAAAACCCAGTAGTCCAGAGATATAATTATGATCTCCGAAGTTTATATAATTATGATAATTTTACGGAATTTTAAAAGCATTTAGTGCCCAAAAAGCATTTCGTAAACTTATTGTAATTCACGCCTTCTAGTGAGTTTGAACTTAAACTCCGCGGAGAAGTAATACCACGGGGAACCCGAGCTGATGAGGTTAGGGCTTGCCTGAAAAGCTCTTATTTGTGGCGTGATATACAATCGGTGCATTTGACTATAAACATGCGAGTGAGAACTGGAGATAACCCGGATGATAGTCAATTTTCTGATACATTATTAAAGATTGGTGAAGGTACCTATCCACAACTACACCAAGGAGAACTTATTCTGACGCCTGAATTAAGTTGTATAGTGCAATCTCAACCACATCTTATATCGTCGGTTTACGGTGACGTAACAAATATATTAAATAGGGACAATTCTTGGCTATGCAAAAGATCTATTTTAACTCCTCGCAATGACCAGGCATCTGAGATTAATAACAAAATACTGTCGAATATACAGGGGGAAAGCAAAGTTTATAGATCAATAAGAAGAGAAGAATGAGAATAGAAAAGAATAAGAATGAGATAGAATGGTCGATGAACAAAAAGCAACTAATTACCCGACAGAATTTTTTCAATTCTTTAAATATGCCCGGACTTCCTTCTCGCGAAATTTGTTTAAAAATTGGCATTCCAATTATTCTACTCCGAAATTTACGACCACCACAACTATGCAATGGAACTCGACTAAAAGTAACCCAGTTGCAACAAAATATAATTATATATTATTTTTATTATTATATCAAAATATTATTATTATTCTTGTACTAATTATGTATCCACTTATGTTTCCTTCTATATGCAAAATACTTTTCTATGTTTCCTCTTAACTCTTCTTACTCTACTCTTTAATTCTTGCTCACTATATCTGTCTACATAGAGTTGCTTGGAAGAAATCGCTCATGAGCGATAAAGCCGCTCTTTGTACATATATATATTTTAAGTTTGTTTATATATAATAAGTTAATTTAGTCATAAGTTATCTCAACCATGTAACAAACTGTATTTCTGTGTATGTACAATAAAGAGTATTCATTCATTCATTCATTCATATAATCGAGGCTCAAATTTTAGCAGGTTGCGGAGGAGAAACCGTCTTTATCCCCAGAATACCCTTAATACCAAATAATTTTCCATTCCAATTTAAAAGGACGCAATTCTCAATATCGGTGTGTTATGCAATGACAATTAATAAGGCTCAAGGGCAGACTTTTCATGTTGCCGGAGTAGATCTCGGTGTCAGTTGTTTCTCGCATGGTCAGTTATACGTTGCTCTTTCCCGTCTTAGCAGTTCTAGAAATCTTTATGTTCACGTGCCGGACGGGTCAACTTTCAAAATTGTTTACCCGGAAGCTTTGCGCTAAAGTATTTTGGTTCTATAGGTACTTAAGCCTCATGTGAACGTGATCTAAATAATATTACCAATACATTTTAACTAAACATACAAGGAGTTACACGCTGACGGAGACGCGGGCACAGCTATCTATACTTTTCTGCCGGAAGTCACTATTCCACGCGGACGAAGTCGCGGGCAAAAGCTAGTCTTATATATAAACGTGGCGGACGGTGACTCGAGTACATATATTTTATTTTTTAATATTAAAAGATACTTGCTGGAAGGAACAGAAGTTGATTAATTTTTACAACAAATGCCTTTTACCCGAAATAGTCGAGCCCTGGAAATCGCGGTACACAACAAAGGTAAAAAAAGGAATTGACGTTGCGGATCAACTAAGTAATTATAACACGCCTGTAAGAAAAACTGTAATCTGCTACAAGAAAATTGCAACTGATGTGCTGGCTATATCAGTGGTAAACGCTATGATAATTTATAATGAGTTACATCCTCAAAAAAAGAAAAGTATTCTGTTATCTGCAAGTGAGGCCATTGTCAAGAAATTGTTGCAAATCGAACCTGTTCACGAGGTGTGTTGGATCGCGCGATCCACCTCACCATGGACCCATCTCAGAAAGTCGCCGTCTGATATCGCTTTTTAAAGAATTTAAATGTTTAGAGATGATGCTTGGCGTCAAATTTCTCGTGAAATGGGGAATAGGTCGATCGAGAACCTAAAGAAAAATACTCTGAGTACAGTTGAGTCCCAGATTCCAAGCGATTTTTGTAAATTTTTTCACCCTAAACCGTCGTTTTCTTTTTTGTGATTTTTTGCACAAACATTTAAACCAAACGTCTTAGCGTAAGGGATGTGATAGATCTGCGCGGGAAATTCGGGATCGTTAGTCGTAATTCGTATTTCGTGTTTCGTGTTTAAAATAATTAGTTAAAGTTATTAAAGCAGTGGTTGTATAAATCCGTAAAATAATGCATTTAAGTAGTTGCAAGATTTTCTAATGTTTCTTAGATCCTTTACCACGGCTAGTCAGGCGTTCTGCAATTTTATGATAAGATGAATAACATCAGCAAAATAAAATTATATCTAATCGATGAAAAAAAAATCGAGGACCAACATAAAACCGTACCAGTCAACATTCCCATTTACTTTCGAGCTGCTATGGTAAATAAAATTTAGGGACTTAAGTTGTTTCTGTGAGCCTGGTAGGGAGATCCGGAAGGGAGAGGATTCTGTGTGTCTAGATCCAAAGGCCTACGATATCGGAGCGTCCTGTGTTGCTGAAATAATTGGACCGAATGCTTCCATTCCTGACTTGACGAATGATGAGACTTTGTCGAACAATAATAATTGATTTCATGACATTGAATGCTAATATGCTGCTAGAAGTCAGTCTATGAACTCCCAAAAAGACAACGACCATTCAATCCGCCGATGCAAAACCTGTTCGGAACTGGTTGAAGCAGGAAACGTCGTAAAATAAGCTCTTGCCACCTTCAAATCCACGCTAAAAAGGAATCCATCACAGCCTCTTCAGCGAGAGGATTATACGGAAAATTATTAGGAAATAAGTTGCGAAAATTATTTGAAAATAATAAATTGCAGTTGATGCACGACATTGACGGCCTGTATTTACGATACGGTATCAATTTTTTTTCTGGTTCAACCATAAGGTGGCGCATATTAAAAGATCATTTGGATAATGAAAGGGTTTTGAAATCTTTATCGGAAACGAGATGGGAAGCACACGCTAAAGCGACATTAGCTATTTCACAGACATATAATAAAATTATAGATGCATTAGACGTCATTTCTATGGATGACATGCAAAAAGGAGAAACCAGAAGAGAAGTAGCTAATTTGTCAAATGAATTGGAGTTCGTACTCATGTTGGTCATGTGGGACGAAATATTGCAAACCTTCCGGAAAGTCAGCAAGGTATTACAAGACCCAGAAGTTACTCTAGAGACTGGCGCTAATCTCTACAAATCACTCGTGAATTTTTTTGAAAAATTGCAGTGCGTCTTTGATTTTTTAGAAGCCCGCGCAAAAGAAAAGCTACCAGATGTGGAATAATAATTAAAAGTGTTATTTTATATTTGACCCATCTTGTAGGTACCTACTACGAGAAAATAATTTGGTATGGTACTGACCTGGTTCTGTTTCGGTGAATAGTGGTAATCCACCATCTCCGTTTTCTGTGCTTCTTTTGAATTGTTCATTTTTTCTTTACGGCGTAACTATAAATTGCTAAAGAGCAAAGTTGTTGAATAAAATTGAACATAATCTGTGGTTCGTTATATAGCAATGTAATAGATGAGACAAAAAGTTTTCTCTCTCACTCTTCTCGCTTAAGTAAAACTGTCATGGTGGAATTGTATCTTTGTTACTGCGCATAAACGTGTAATATTAAAAATATACCAAGAATATGTTGTTGGTTGATTAATATACTCAATGATTTGAATATTTCTAATGTGTCTCCAGTAACAATATTATGTGACAGTCAGCCATTATGGTAGCTAATACTAATAATGTAAAAAGACTTAAACATACAGATATAAAACATCATTATATAAGAGAGTTAATATTGCGTGGAATAATAAATGTAAAATATGGATCTACCAATGAACAAGTGGCAGACATGTACAGAAAGCCATTCAAAAAAGAGTTGTTGTAAAAAATTTGTTGAAAATTGTGGTATTGTGAAATAACCATATACATTATACATATTGTATCATTAATGCTATGCGATGAGACAAAAAGCTTTCTCTCTCACTCTTATCGCTTAAGTAAAACTGTCATGGTGGAATTGTATCTTTGCTACTGCGCATAAACGTGTAATATTAAAACTATATCAAGAATATTGCATATCTTTATTTTAATCCAACTTCCTTCAGGCTATGGGCCCATATGATGATCAGATTGGATTAAAGTAAACGCAAGAAGTTATACTGGAAAAAAGCATCAACGTGAATCAACGTGTCTCGACCACGTGCTTTGAGGTTGAAATTGTTATGAAGGAAATTACTCGTCGGTTGGAACGAGGCAGGGAGAAGTGAAATCGGTCAGATACAATGGATTCATTATAACACGGACAGCGAGCAATAAAATTGGAAGGCTCCAAGAATTGGATTACATGGCGCTTTCAAACTACGGTCTTGCTGCGAGGCCAGGGCTTGTGGCATAGTGAACGGCACTACAATAAAACCCGAAAATGTTGCCGAACGTACTCGGTGGGTAACTTCCGATGCAAATGCCCAGACAATAATGGTTACACGAATGTCAGAAGATGTCATGGTACATATTTTATCATGTGAAACCTCGGCTGAGATGTGGAGAAAACTACTAAGTGTATATGAACAAAAATCGGCAAGCATTCATACACTGAGAGGAAAAATTTAGGCGTAATTAAAAGCAACGTTGTTAAATGGCGTTATTATCAAATTTTATCAATTCCTATGTATTTTTAATGAAAACTACGAAATAATTTTATTTCAAGTACAGTTTATTAATTTCGTAATATAATACCAATAAACGGATTTTATTAAAATATGTCGAAATTAATATGTTTTACTTGGGATTGCAGGATTTTACATGTATTAATAAAGATTTCTCGAATTTGTAGGTAATTTACTAATATCAAGAGGTACAGATTAGTTATGATTATAAAAGAGTTTTCTATAATTCGTGAACTTGTAATTAGAACGAGTTTTACTTTTCCCTCAAGAAGTAAACTATTATTTGTCATTACAGTTATGGCTATTAGTGTTTATATGTATATGAAATCAGCAATCAAAATTACCCATCTCGCAACTCGCAAACATACTTTGTCTTTACTTACAGTAGCAGAAAAAGCTTGACAATCGGTTACAATCTTAAACGCTATATTAATCAGATGCACTCTAAATTTTTCTAGCGGTTTTACAATAGCCAATACTTCTAATTCATAACTACTATATCTAGATTCAGCATCCGTCGTTTTTCCACTTGCATAATATACAGGATGAAATTTGCAGTCGTTACAATCTTTCTGCATTAATATCATACCCTAAACGAGATGCATCTGTGTGCAACTCGGTCTCTGCACCATGACGATACAATTTTAAAACAGGCTCACACACTAATACAGCTTTTGATTATTCAATAGAGCATAGAACAGGTAAAAATATGCCACATGTTGATGCGCTTAGTAGACATTCCTTACCGGAAGTATTGTATGTTTGTGAAAATGACGATGGGTTGATTGCGCGATTGAGAAGTTCACAAGACAAAGATGAATGTCTTAAGCAAATTATAGATGCCGCATCGCGCAATGAAGCCAACGGATATTTATTAAAAAACCAACTATTGTACAAAAGTGTAAATGGTGAGCCATTAGTAGTTGTACCGAAGAGTATGGAAGTGCAGGTAAGTAACAGAGCACACGAGCGAGGACACTTTGGTGTTACCAAAACCGAAGCTATTGTGCTTTATATCGCATATGTAAGAAGCTGCCTCGAATATAATTGTACTATATGGGACCCCTACGAACATAAATATATTTTAAAGCTCGAAAAAGTCCCAAAGAAATTTTGCAGATTCATTTATAAAAATATGTACGGATACTATCCATACATTTATACCTCCTTATTTGTTTATGGCGTGACAGACTTTATGTCACTGGAGTCGCGACGCAAATATTATATTATGTTAATACATATGTACCAACTGTTACACGGGGGCGTGGACAACCTAGACGCCCTAGAGCTGATCTGTCTAAATGTTCCGCCTAAGATCATGTACAGCGTGGCGGGTCCTCAGGACGTGGGCCTGCGACGCCTTCGCGATTTGTTCGCCGTCCAGTCGGGAGGGCGAACGAAGAGTGGTAGGAATGCTCCTCTTATACGAGGAATAAAGCTGCTCAATGACATGCTCGCTCACAGCAATGATTGCGATATATTTTGTTTAAGTTTGTATAAATTTAAAAATATTATTTTGTTCTTTCTTAGTTATAAAAAATGATATAATTTTAGTTAAGTAACTGCCTTGTAATGTTTTGGAATCATGAAATTATAATGTTTTATTTTACATAAACTTTTTGTAAACATATCAGCTGGCATATCTGATGTTTTAAATATTGAATTTTTACTAAATTATTTGCAACTGCTTCTCTAATAACCCGTTCTGTTCTGGTGTATTTGGGTTAGTTTTTTGATGCACTATACCTTCTTTATCCAGGAAACTTTCAAACTCTGTGGAACAAAACTCCCCACCATTGTCAGTTCTTAGTATCTTAATGCTTTTCTCTGTCTGTCGGCTTAAAGCTTTGTAAGCCTTGAAGTATTTTAAGGCTTCATTTTTCACTTTTAGAAAATATACAAAGGCCATTCTGCTGTAGTCATCTATGAAAAAGAGAAAATACCTTGACTTTCCTTCTGAAATTGTCTCCACACATCTGCGTGCACCACCTCCAACACACTGTCACATCTGGAACCTCTGTGTGTAAATGGCAATTGGCAATCTCGCTAACTTCCCTTCACAACATGTGACACACTGGGACTTCAATTTCAGCCTTTTCTTGGAAAGAGACCCCCTCCACAGCGCCATTTTTCATACTGTTCAAAGCCTTACTGTTTATATGGCCTAACCGCCTGTGCCATAACATGCTGGTTGCTGTTTCTGCTTTTCCTGCTAACAGACAATCCTGTTTTGTGTCTAATCTATACACTCCATTCACGAGACTCGCTATTGCAACAACCACTTTGTTGTGATTTAATATTTTGCAAATATCTCCTTGGAAAATAACTTGATTTCCAATTCTTATAAGTTCACTCACTGATAAGAGATTTGTAGTAAGTTTAGGAATGCACAAGACGTTTTTAACAGTAATATTGAATTCTGAACCGTCCACCACCGTCGTTATCTGTGTATTTCCAGAACATAGTACCGGTACTGTCGTCTTATTAGCCACAACAATGTTTTTCATAGCATTGTTATATGACACATCTTGCAAACATTTTTCATCGGTAATCATATGAACACTGGCACCGTATTTACCTATACTTAAAGTAATTTGGTATATATTACATTGTCTAGATGGAAGAGTGGATTCTGGAACACTCAGAATTTTAACCAACGATGAAATAAGTCAGTTGAATAAGAGGAAGTTTTCAGTCAATGTGTAGGCAGGAGTAATTGGCAGGACGTTGATTGGGCCTCACTTCTTACCCGAAAATTTAAATGGCGATAATTATTTACATTTTCTTCAAAATGATCTACCGAGGCTGATACAGGAATCTGGTGCCCCGATATTTGAAACAGATCGCGAAATCATTTTTCAGCAAGACGGCTGTCCAGCTCACTGAACATTAAATGTAAGGGAACATTTAAATAACAGCTTTCCCGATAGCTGGATCGCCAGGGATGGACCAATCCCTTGGCCCGCTCGGTCACCAGATTTGACCCCTTTAGACTTTTTCGTGTGGGCTCGAGCCAAGGAACTGGTGTACACTGAAGTTGAAATAAACACAAGAGAAGACTTAAAAGAGAGAATTAATTCAGCATTTGAAACAATGAAGGAGCAAATTATGATGAAAGTAACAACAACAGAAGTGAGAAAACGGGCCCGCACTTGTATAAGAAATAACGGCCAACATTTTGAACACCAACAATAAATAATTCTGTTGAAAATTTGGTTATAATTAATTTGCCCAAATATTCGAATTTTCTCTCTTAAATTGAATTGAAGGTCTTAATTTCAATAATTATTTAGGTATCTAAGTAAATGATACATTAAAATAAAGAGGAATAACAAAGTATGTTTTCGAAAAGGTGAACGAAGCAAGCAATCACCCGGTTTTTTTAAATGAGGTCAGAAAATGATATTATTCATTCTTTTTTATTTTTTCATAAAGTTCAAACGTTTTAAAAAACATCCTTATGATACAGAGGGTCAAATCTTGTTTTGCGGGATTGCACACACATTCATTTAATAAAATAAAATAAATAACAACTTAATTATCATTTAATTTGGCCATTATAGCCGAAAAATGTAAAATAACTGCTATTTTTTGTAAAAAAAAAAGACATAAAAATTAGTTAAAAAAAACAGTCTATGAACGGCTCCATGCATACACGTCAAGAGCACGCACTATACTGTGAGCCCGGCGCGAACCACCCCGCGCTTTGCGACGCGATTCGCGCCGTGATTCGAGTGCGAGTGCGGATATGCCTTGATAGAGCCATATTTTCTCAGGAAAATATAGACACTATTTTAGACTTTGGTGATGTATTATACATACAAATAAGACCACGTAGAGTTGCGCATAATCATCCTCGTTTATACCCTGAAGAATTGCCTTTTGATATAGTATACCTATGTGGCTTACATTAAACCGATGACAGACATCGATAGTTGGATCGACAACGGCCATATGTGACGGCGATATAGCCGTAACACGTTACAATAAAAATTTATCCTGAAAAACAAAATATTTCACACTTTACACAACGACGCCACAGATTTTTTTCAGACCTTACTAAAGGAAGAAAATGAAGAGGAAGATAATATGTTTATAAATGGAAAAAATCTAAACTTATCACAGGGATCATCTAAATTGGTTCAAACCATTACAACCACCGAAAAGAATAGTATATCAAAGAATAGAGTATATCATTTAAAAGCGGTTACATAATAATATCAATATCATCCCGAGGTTCACAGGCAGGCAGTTCAGAAACATAACGCCAGCAATCCATCGGCAGGCCAGTCAAAAGTTTAGTCAAAGTAACGAAGAGGTTAATAAGCAAGCAGTAGATAGGTACAATCAAGTAAATCGAAATCTAGACGTTGAATTATTGAATTCGAACAATTTAATCCTTAACACTTTGACAGCTAAGTATTTTATCTATATCCAATCTCTGACAGCCGATAACGTTCCCTGTCCGTGACAGTTTTTTTTATTAGAGACGCTGATCACGTACTGCGTACGTGTGTGGATTTCTATACTGTTTACTTTAAAACAACGGCCTGTAAGCGTGATCCGCGTCATGTCAAAGCTTAGATGAATGTTTTGGCTACACACACAAACGCACTTCAAATACTTGCGGTGTGTGGGGTGCGGGAAACAAAGGATCGCCCGAGCCGGGTCGACTCTCGCGCGCCAGTTGCCCCAGCGTAGCTAAGCGATCGAGACGTGTGACAATTTTTGGCGCGAAATGACTTCGCGACGACGATTTCGTCTGGATTCGGAAAGAGATACTAGAGATATTATTGACATTTTGCAAAATGATGAGGATTCGGATATTGAGGAGAACACCGTACCGTCGTAAATTGCGATTTTCGCAGTTTTTGATGACTTGTGGTGAAGAACTGGTGCAGCATGCATCCTTAGATGATGCAGGCCCATCTCGTAGTCCACATCATACTGGTATGACCTCCAGATTAACAGGCAGACACTTCGTGGAAAGGATACCGGATCGACCGACAGGATCGAAAACGAAAGTAGCAAGAGTTTGCGAAGTCTGCGCTGACACTACAAAGAAGGAAACGGGTAAGCGAGGTCGCAAGGAAACAATTTTTTACTGCCCAGATTGCAACGTGCCCTTGTGTTATGACCCGTGCTTCAAAAAATACCACACCAGGAAAGACTACACGTCATAAAATTCGAAAAATGTTGATGTTAGAGTTTTTTTTTTTTTTTTGAAAACGTGCCTCATTCTAAGTTGATTTTATAATAAAAAAAATACAATTACACATGTTTTTATTATTTTATATAATAAAATAAAATATCTTCAATACAATGAAAAAAAATCATGGCCGCAACTATTATAGTTTTTTTTCTATGAAACTAACAAAATGGTCAAAAAGTGCCGGCGCGCCCAGAATGGTACGCTCATTATGTATGCATAAAATAATTAGCATAAAATAAGCGCCACGTACGTCGGACGTTATCCGCTGTCAAAGTGTATAAGTTTTTATTTGGCAATAAAGTTTGTTTTCTTTCTTTCTTTCATTTAATAGGTACAAAGAATGGCGACAGCTTAAGTCTTAACTGTCGTCAAGCTGTACAGTTTTAAGAACATTTCATTATAAGATAGGGAAGCGTTTTTGAGTAGGCACTGTAATGCTGTTATAGTTAAATAGTAGCCGACAATTATTCCGAGAAAACCGGGAGATTTGCGTCCACCCAGTGATATAACTCGAGATGGTGTTGGTCATTTTCCTGCTCATGATGATGGGACTGGAACAAGTTGCAAGTTACCGGGGTGTAAAGGAAAATCTCGAATAAAGTGTATAAAGTGGAAAGTGCATTTATGTCTGACAAAAGACAAAAAAGTGTTTCTTACGTTTCCATACATAAGTACCTAAAGTAACTGAAGTTCCTTAGTAAAGTTCCTCAATTTAGAAGTTTGATTTTTAGAAGATATTGTTTGTTTTTATTTTTCGAAGTTTTATTTTTGTTTCTTAGAATTTAAGAGTTTAATTTCGTTTAAATTCCATATTTTTATAATAAAAACATCAATACAGACAATTTTTAATAACAAATAATTTTTGTTTTATTTTTTTAAAGCTTAATTGTCAATAATTTCATTCGAAAAAATCGGCATAAATGTATTCTAAAAAAAATAATTCAGAGGTACGTAAAGCTGTCAATTTTCGGTAGTATATCATATGCTTTTCATCTCCTTGAGTTAAAAACGCTGGCAGAAGTTTAATAAAGAATAAAACACTTTTTTTTAATTTTCTGTTTACAGCTGCAGCGTGGGAATCGGTTTACTCATTCAAGAGTTATGTATGATAAATTAAAAATTTATCAGATTTTTTAGCTTAAAAAGCTCAATAGCATTGATTAGCGTTATTATTGAGCTTGAAAAGCTTAAAATAGATTAAGAATTGAATAATTGAGCATTACAAAACGAACAAATATTTTTAAGTATGTTTTACAGGAAATATCGTTCTTGTAGTATTCGACGATGGGACGAACGACAAGCTGAAATTAAATACGCTGCCACGGAATTTGAAAGATCCTCTGAACATGAACTGTATCTACAGACCTGTAGGAGCAGTAGATTTTCGCCCCCTGTTCCCGCTCCTAAAGTTCGAATAACAAACTGATGGACATTTTACGGAGATTTGTTTACGAGGAATGCATTAGAAAGAATATGACGATCGCGTGGGAAGAGAAATTCCCAAAAAACCCATGTATGCAAAAATAAACTAATCGGGTAAAAATGGAAAAAAAAACAAATATTGTCAAATATACCCAAGTGACATATCAAATGAAAGGCATGACCTGTCAGTTATAATTTGGCAAATTTTATCAAAATCGGTTCATCCATTTGTTATAATATATAGGGGTAAAAGTAGCAATGAAAAAAACCAACCAAAAAGTCAAGTTCGTGCGTACATAAAATTTTCGGTTTTTTTACGATTACTGTTTAATTAAAGCATATTTTATCTTTTACAGGAGATATTAGCGACGAAAACATTTTGAACATCTTGGGTGATGGAAATGACTCTGATATAGAAGATCTTTTAGAAGAAAACTTCTTGCAAGAGCTCGAAGATCAAAAAGAGTTAGCGGAGGCGCAACCGCGTTCCAAGTACTTCGATTCAGCCAGTGAGTACTCCCACACCACCAAACAACCAGTAAGGACTTTCACTCAACCAAATGGTCGTGGACAAACCAGGAGCAGAATATGGAGGCAAAAAAGCTACGCCGATAAACCACATGATTTCCCACTACTTCAAGTACATTCCCCAAAAACAACCATGGAATATTTCACAAAATATTTTGAAATACAATTTTAAAAATTAGGAGCCGAATGTACCAACAATTACCACATGCGCAAAACGGGTAACATCTTAATGAAATAAGCGCACCCAGCGCGATCCCAGTGTTTCCGGGGCTAAACCAGGAAAACAATATGTTTAGTAAACTTTTGTCATTTTTAAAACCTTCTACTAAAATAAGAGCGCCAAGTAGATCTACAGATGCTGAGGAATACGACACCGAAGCCAGTTTGGAATCTTTTGTTATTCCTAAATCAAAGAAGCTTAAAAGAAGTGATGGCGTTGATGTTATTGTTATCAAAGATTTCTTGCAAAGATGCCAGAGTTTTTTGATTGAATTACGCACTCAGCTAAAAAGCAGATTGCCTACAAATGAAAGGATATTTTCCGAATTACGTTTCATGGATCCGCAAATAGCTGTTTATGAAAACTTTTCTTCACTTGTAAATGTTACTGAAAGGTTCCCAACATTGTAACAAACGATACTCAAAAGCAACTAATTGATGAAGAATACCGTCAAATGAAGTATGACCGAGATGTTCAAAATTTGAGGTGTGGTAATAGTACCAGTACAGTTAATTGTGAACAATTTTGGAGCAAAGTTAGTAATATTGTAAGCAGCCAAAAATTGCCATAATATAAAAATTTGACCAGTTTTGTAAAATGTTTAATGTGTTTGCCTATATCTAATGCTCAGTGTGAACGAATTTTTTTTGAACGAAGTATTAACTTGGGAAAAAATTCGTTTATGATCATATTAATGATCAAAACTAAATATAGAAACATGTTTACATCAAATCATATTTCTTCAATCTTACATGTAAAACAAGGGTTGACTGGCGGTTATACTTCAATTGTTCCGACGACGGATATGATCAAAATAAATTAATTTAGTAATAATGATTATACCATAGATTTAGAATAAACAATTTTGATTAAAAATTATGTGTTCTATTTGCAATATTTCCATAATAATGAAGTTTGGTAATGAAGCAAACATTTTGGTATAATTGAGTGTTCTATTTAGTATTTTTTAGTAGATTTCAAAGATTCCGTTGGTAGGTTTATAAAATTAGAAACGGTCACACTGAATCTTTTGTTATTCCAAAATCAAAGAAGCTTAAAAGAAGTGATGGCGTTGATGAAGACGCCGACGCCTTCATCGGTGTCATCGTTGCCTCCTGCATCTCCTATGGGTACGGGTACATTGTCATAAAGAGGATGAAAAAAACCCAACGAGCAGGAACAGACAAATATTGATGGAAAAAATACATATAAAAAAAAACTGAACAGTGCAAAAAGATGAATTTGATGTTATAGGAAAAAATATTGCCAATAAGTTAATGGCTATGGATGCTGACCAAAGAATTTACACGGAAAAGATAATTAATGACGCTCTTTAGTCCTTATTATGGAACATTAAAACATCTAACTTTACTCTCGACTCCCGAATTAATACCGAAACTGTTGGCACAACTGTGATGTTTGGAGATAAAGAAGTCAAAGAAATCGAGCGCATACCACTATCCAATAATACTGTTGCGCGAAGAATTGACGAAATGACTGAACGGACAGAAGATGAATTAATTCGGAGATCTGTAACTAGATAAGTCTACCGACGTACAAGGCCTGTCTCAAATATATTTTTTTGTTCGTTATATATGGCAAGAAGACGTGCATGAAGATATATTGTTTTGCAAGGCAACTCATGGAACGTCTGAGCTTATTTTCAATGTAATTGATTCTCATATCATAAAAGAAAAAGGTTTTGATTCTCATATAAAAGAAAAAGGTATACAGCGGAAGAACTGCGTCGGTATATGTACTGACGGTGCGCGGGCAATGTGCGGGAAAAATAGCAGTGTAGTTACAAGAATTCTTGAACAAAGTCCCTGTGGACACACTGTAGCCTTCATAGAGAAGCACTGGTTTCCAAAGCATTGCCTGATTATGTCAAAACATTACTAAATACGGCTGTTAAAATCATAAATAGCCGCGTACCCACGCACACGCTTGCGCGGCAGCCTCGCGAGCCAAACGCTCGGCTGGTGTGGACGTACCTCGGCCTGCCTCAGGCGCGCGTTTGCTCGGCCCCGAGCCTTCTGTTGTCGGTAAACTTGACGCGCTCAAAGGTGCCTCAGTGAGCGCTGTGCGTTAGGTGGGGACGGACAATTTTTTCGCCTGCCTGAACAGCGACAGTCCAGACTTAAGAAATTGAAAAAAGTGTTGCACAGATATGAATGACCGAACGCCACATATTCCATTATTTAAAAAAATGAAAGCATTTTTCCAAAATGTAGAATTTGTAGGATGCCGCAGCAAACCACCATCAGTATATAGTTGGATTTGGATGATAAATGTCGTAGAACGGTTATGGCAAAATATAAAACAAGGAAACCAAGTAAGCAGTTTGTGTACCTACAAGAAAGTGACAAGATTCTGTGAAAGTAGTCTGTCGCGGCTAATGACGCGGTCGACCCTGTGCAGGACTCGCTGAACCAAGACATCCTAGATATTTTAAGGGAGGATCCTCTCGATGAAAGTTCTTTCGACGAGGACTTGCATAAAGACATTGCATCAAGATGGACACACATACTTATAAACGGATTAAGCAATAAAGAGCTCGTTACTAAAAAAATATTTACCATCACAAAACTAAACAAAAATGAAGCTAAATCCCGAAATAAAGGCAGGCTTATCCGAAATTACAATATGGATATATATTATGTCTCGAAACAAAATCAACTTTTCTGGTGCCCAGCTGCCTTATGCCTTAAAATTAGCTTTAACAAAAAACATATGTCCTGAAATTATTAAGCTAATAAGTGATACAGGTAGTCTACCTGTGCGATTACCACCACAGGGAAACTGTTTCTCGTAGGTATTCAGCAATGAATGCACTTTCAAAATAGACTAAAGAAATCATAAAACATAAAGCTGCGTACGGATTTCGCGTAGCCTGGTACGCGTTCCCAGTTTACGCGTATCCGGAACGCCTAGTTCATACCTGCAGCTACGCGTTCACTCCTGGGGTACGCGTACCGCGCAAGCCAACTTGAGCGCGAGCCGATCGTCAGTCGGTTTTTGGTCGCGCGTCAAAGAGAACTCGCGAGGCCGGCTACGCTACATTTGGACGGCAAAATGAATAAACTCGCGTGCTCTTCGAGTTTTAATAATGAAAATATTATCAGATTGATTCAACTTTATGAATTTCACCGGGTCATGTGGGATAGCAGTTAGCACACTAAATGATTATCGAAATAACGATTTACGCCAATATGCGTGTCCGCACGCGCGGCGGTCGTGGTTCTCGTGGTGCTGCATGTCTTGGCGGTGGTACTGCTGGTCTTGGTGCTCACAGGCCTTCAGTTTCTGACTCGTAATTGCGTCTTATTTTTACTACATAACAAAATGCTTATTATTATTATTCATAATGAACAAGGTATTTTAAACAATTAATTTATATTTTAGTGTATGTAGTGGATATTTGCATAGTCTGGTCGAGGTCCATGCCATGGAAAGGCCACTGCACGAAAGCAGGAGAAGGGAGCTGCCGCCAGTGAGGACAGTGCCTGAAGGGTAAATTGGACGCCTCTCCCTCCACGAGTAAAGAGCCTCTGATTTGCTCGGCTCCACCATCTTCGGCTCTGTAATTAAACTGTTATTTTTTAAATTTTCAAATGCAATTAGTTATTAACAGTAACAATTAACATCGAATACTTATATTTGCAGGTATGTTGAATGTGGTGGGAGCGGGCATTCAATTCCGCGAACTCCCGCTCTAAAGAGACCCGTTTTCATTTATTTTATTTGTTACTAAAGTTTTATTTTCAGGGGAAAAAATATTTACAATAACACTGCTCTTTTTGTTGTTACAGAAATAATGACTACTGGAGATGGCGAGGAGGTTCCGGCTTCGAGGCGGTGCTTGTAAGTTCAAAAATGAGCAAAATTATATTTTTAGTTATTGCGATACCGGTACTGATTCTCTTATTTTCTTAGGATTCCACCAGTCAGGGCTTCATCTTCATCGTCAGCTGTCAGGGCTCGTCCTTTAAGGGACGACGACATTGCCCAAATTTTGAATAATTATGGTAAGTTATTAAATAAAATAACTAACACGGCTGAAGCTTCAAGGAATGCAAGAATCCGCTTTTGGTCTGAAACTAATCTCGCTGAGATGAAAAACTGACTGAAGAAAAGTTGAAGACATGTGAAGTAAATGAATTTGAATTTTACAACAGATATGTAGCTGTATCATAAGATCAAAGTACAGAAATAATCAATGCGGAGCAGGGTACTCCTTCTTGGCATAAAGCTAGAAAAGAAAGACTAACAGCCTCAAAAACGAGAGCCCAGTTAACTTATTATTCAATTAAACATGCAGATTGGGATAAAAGATAATTATCAAGAGGTTTCTCACAGTAATTTCCTTGGGAAGGAAGATACTATCAGAGGCCTTCGCTGTGAAGCAGTCGCAAGAGATTTATATGCAGAGCATTATAGCTGCATGATTTTAGAGTCTGGATTGCTGGTTCGACCAGAATTACCATGGCTTTCTGCAAGTCTGCCATGGATAAAGATGGAAATTTTCTTAGAAATATTGAGATTAAGACATTAAAGGAAGGAGCTCGTTTAACTCCAAATGAACTTATAGAAATGAATGCAATTCCTATATTGGATAAAAATCAAAATTTGAAAAAAAAAAATACTCAGCATTATACTTAAATGCAAGTAGGTATGTTATTGTCAGGTATTACAGAATGTGATTATTTAGTTTACTCTGAAATAGGAAAGGATTTTTCTGTAAGAAGAGTTTCATTTGATGAAAATAATATTTTGGGTGTGTCTTGCTAATGTTTATTTTGAGAAATTTCTACCTAGAATACTTAACTAGTATCAATCAAATAATGACTGAATTTGAATAAAAATAAATACAAATTGTGTACTAAATTATTTATTCACTGTAAAAATGTATTGCCACTTTTACAATACCCTTCCTATTCATAAGCTTCCCTTGTTTCGCTTTTAGGTATAATTTTCAATAACTACATAAATTTATCAATGTGAATACTTGGTGGACTCAAATTTGTAAGACCACTATAGTATATAGTTTTTTTAATAACACAATATATTCTTTTAAGTATATTAAATTCACGTGCTAGTGTCAATGGCTGTAAAAAAATGGTTTGATTTATTTATTTGAAAATTTGTGTTTTTCGTTCAGTATGTTTTATAGAAAAGCAACTTTTACTGGCAGTTTTTAAGAATTATAATACAATTGAAGTTACTTAGTTATTTTCATTTCGTTCTGTTTTAGGGTCGCCGCATGATAGCCAGCGTTTATCATTTCTTGCGAAATGAGTATGACTTTACAAAATTTGTCATGGAAGCTCATTGTGATTTGCACATACGAGATATTACACGAAGTACGGCTCAGGCTACAGGTGTATCTACAAAAACTGTGCAAATAATACTAAAAGAAGAGAAATCATTGTCATCCATTGCATCAAAATTTACTTCTCTTATGAAAAAAAGAAGGAAGCGGGATAATAAGATAGAAGTAGATAATTTCACAGCTGATGTTGTCCGGAGTACTATACAAAATTACCATATCGTACATAAAGAAATTCCAACGTTGGCCAAGTTGAGGCAAGTTTTAAAAGAAAAAATTGCTATGATGTTAAATGGCTAAATTAAAAACTATTGCCCAATTTACCCCCACGCTCTGTGATTGTCTTAGACAATGCTTCATATCACAACACACGGGCTGAAAAACTACCAACGTCGGCTACTAAAAAAGCTGATATGCAGCAATGGCTCAAAGATAAGGGTATAGCATTTGAGGAATCTCACCTTAAATTGGAATTATACGACATTATTAAAAAATATAAGGATCAACACGTGATCTATAAAATCGAAGATTTTATTAAAAGCAAGGGTTTCGATGTGATACGCCTCCCTCCGTATCATCCAGAATTAAATGCCATCGAAAACATTTGGGACATTTTAAAAAATTTATTGCATCAAATGCAAATGCATGGTTATAAAAAACCTCTTAATATGAAAAATTTTGGGAATATCGATGTGTTTTTAAATGAAATCTTCGATTATTTAAGTAGTTTAAACTAGAAAATGGCCAAAACGTTGTTCAAAGTAATAGGAAGGTGTGTATAATCGGACTAAGGTGCTGCATTCGTAGTTTGCAATTTTTATATAAAAATTTATCTCCAGCTCAGAATTGATATTCTTACCCACGTATAAATTGAGTCAGGATCACTTAGAATCGTTTTTTAGTGCAATTCGATCTAAAGGCGTTTTAATAATAATCCCTTGGCGGTACAGTTTCGAGCCGCGTATAAAAGATTAGTCGTTCATGGAGAACTCAAACACATTGATACAGGAAATTGTGCATCTCTCGAAAATATAAACATTTTAACATACACTAACTCGCTTTATGAAAAGTCAATAAATGCTACTTTACCCCTTTTGGAACATTCCACTAGTTTAGAAAGCGAAAGTCCAACTGAAAACGAGTAGTTTAACATTGATACTGATCATGACTACCTTGCCGATCCTTCACGACTTACAGAATTTTCTAAGCAGATAATTATACAGGTGTCCCACTGATGGTATACTAAGCTCAAAAGAGGTTATAGTTTTGCATACGCTGAGTTCGTAAAAAATACTTATAAAATTCCAGACGCATTTTTTTTTCAAATAGATGAATTCTTAAAACTCTGTATACTCTTAAAACTCTATGTCATAACATGCAACGCGCATAACTTTACCACCAGCACATGAGCAGGTCGATGAGCTATCGTTTAAGATTATGTTTTCATAGGAAAAATACTCACATTAGCGAAGCGGTATAATATGCCGGCTGCGCGAAGCTAGACAAGAAAACATGGATTGTCAGGAAAAATTTAGCAAAAAATTTTTGACGTAATTTTGTTGTTTAAGTATTTTTTACGTGATCAGTGTATGCTAAACTACAAGTCTCTTCGCGCTTAGTATACCAATACTGGGACACCCTGTATATATTTCTGGTTTTATTATAACAAAAGTAGCAAATATGGTGAAATGTGAAAATTGTTTGATGTCAATGCTTAACACTGCCTCTAAAAACAATTACAAATTAATTGTAAAAAAGGATAAAGGCGATCTGCATTATCCTTCCGCTGATGTAATCGTCGTTTGTGAAATTGCTGAAAAAGTTTTTAGGAACAATCTAACACAATTTGGCAGTAATCTACTTACACAAAATAATCTTTTACTTTTGTTAATGAATCAATGTATAGGGAATGAGTTATTTAAAGAACATGGTATTTCTTACGATCATTCTCCTCTAGATGATCATAAAGTTCTTTTAATCAAAGCAATTACCATAAAATACCTTCGAATTCGACTTTACAAGTACACAAAACAGCTATCAGAACCCAATAAAATATTGCTGGAAAGGTAGTAGATATCAGAAACGGTGTATATCAAATTTCAATTCAACGGGTTCTGGGATAATTAAAAATTGGTTTGCTAGACAGGACCTGCAGATATCGTCTAAAGATTACTGCGAAAATATATCGGTATTGCCTATATCGTTGAGGGAAGCTGTAAATTTCCAATCATTATTTGGAGGTCAAGGATATAAAAAATGCTATTGCAAGCCAGAAAAAAATCAATGTCGTACAAAAAGATGCGCATGTTTTAAAAATAAAACACTTTGTACGTCAAAGTGTGACCACAGTTTGTCATGCGCAAACAAATCATTATAAGACTGACTTTTTAAATGTTAATTAATTTATTGTACAATTTAATTTTTAAGTGAATTTTTACTTTTTGTAACTTTATACCAAAGCACTTACTTATTTTTAAATATTTGTTTTTTATATGACTAAGTAATAAAAAGTTAAATTTTGTTACGAAAATA
Organism: Colias philodice; assembly: GCF_061535455.1. NCBI lineage: Eukaryota > Metazoa > Arthropoda > Insecta > Lepidoptera > Pieridae > Colias > Colias philodice. Next base: position 3,824,951 of record NC_143114.1, on the reverse strand, counting down.
TGTTTTTGTTGGTTGAATTATTTTTCAATTATGTTACACAACTTTTTATATTGTATTACGAAAATTTAATTATTATATTTGTGTCAGACTTAAATATAAACAAATTCTTAAAATAATATGGATTTATTTAATATTTTATGGACACATCAACAAATCATCACAAATCGTGAAACATTGACGATTTAACGATCTGGCCAAAACTAAATTGGCCATTTCACGATCAAATTTCAAATTTATTTATTTGTTTCACAATTTTTTACAACTCATATAAATTGTAGTAAATCCCTGGTTAACTCACTAGGAAAAACCTGTGCGGGGTCAACCAGTGAAATGGCCACTCATATCATGAAATGATCAAATCTACGATATGACCACGACACATACACATATATTAATCCTTATCCCATTAAATGATGTTTTATTATAGACTGTTTCAATACCAGCAAAATACTTTATAATGAAAAAAAAATGGATATTCCATTCAAAAGATATAACGAATTTTTAAAAGTGCCAATCTATACTAAATAGTAGGTATACTGTTCAATACAATGAGCAGGCCGTAGTGCAGGACGGGGTAAAGGTGATTTTCATGTGATTAAAAATTAAACCTATAGTCCGACCTATAGTAGACTTTTCACTGTCACGATATCGCTACCTATGCGGGTGATACCGCAGGGCATTGCTAGTTGATTATAAAGACAGATGAAAAATCTCATAACTGGTTTTATTTTACCCTAAAATATATTTTATTTGGTAGATTGGGTTTATTCAATACACGTAACGAAAATTTGTTGTGTTACGAAAACCCGCATGAACCCAGACCAAATAATTATCAGCACCGATTCAGCGTGAATGTTTGGGGGGGAATAATAAATTCCACGTTACTGGGCCCCATTTTATTAAATAGACTTAATGGTGAAACATATCTACAGTTTCTCACTGAAACGCTGCCAGTGTTGGAATACGAAAGTATACCTCTCGCCTACTTACGAGATATGTATTTTCAACATGACAGCGCACTATTATCGTGAGGTACTACAACATTTAAACACGGTGTATACCGATCGATGGATTGGACTCGGGGGACCTTGTGCATGGCCCCCAAGGTCACCGGACATAACACCAATGGACTTTTATTTATGGGGACATATTAAAACAATTGTGTACACTGGTCGCGAAATAAGAACTAAACTAAAAATAAGAACTTTAATGTCTACGAGGAGCTTTTACAGTTATGTAGTTTGAAGGGATTCAAACTACATAACTGTAAAAGCTCCTCGTATGTTATATTTGAAAGTCGCATGGAAAGAAGTAATGGACATCGTGGTATCGACTGTAAACTACATCAGAAAAAATGGGTTGAGACATCGTCAGTGCCAGCAGTTTCTATCAGATATGGAAGCAGATCATAGAGATGTTGTTTTTTATTCTGAAGTGAGATGGTTAAGTAGAGGTGCAGTTTTAAAAAGATTTTTTGATCTCAGAAAAGAAATCAACACTTTCATGAATGAAAAAGGCAAATCTGTTTCAGAGCTAGCAGATACTCAATGGTTAATAGACCTTAGATTTTGACAGATGAAACTCATGAATTAAATATAAGGCTTCAAGGTAAGAACAAATCAATATGTGACATGCACACAGACGTTAAGGCATTCCAAATGAAAAACAAACTATTTATAAAACATATTGATGAAAAAAAGTTAGATCATTTTCCGAATTGTATAAAAGCTGTCGAGGAAGCTGGAATAACTTTTCATTGGGAAAATAATAAAATGAGAGATATTTTGATACAAATGCAAACCCAACTCAGTGATAGATTTGATGATTTTGAGAAAGTTTCGAGCAAACTGAAGATTTTTGCAAACGCTTTTTCGTGTAAAATTGAGAATGTACCGAGTCATTTAGGCCCAGCACACATGGTGAAACGCAACTGCAACGAATCAAAGTTCAAATTGTTTGTCCTCTGCAATTTGATGGGCTACGCATACAAATTTCAAATTTATGCTGGAAAAGAGGCTGATGATAGATTGCCAAATGAACCCTATGTTGGTGTGGTTGGGCAAACAGTTCTGAATCTTCTCAGAATAGTTCCGAGGCAACAAAACCACATTGTCTATTTTGACAATTTTTATACGTCCTTGCCTTTGATGTGCGTATTAGCTAAAGAGGGAATTCACTCCTTGGGAACTATACAAAGAAACCGCTTGGGTAAGTCATGTAAGCTTCCGTCAAAACAGGATGTTTTGAAAAAAACAGTAGCCCGAGGTTCATATGATGAATATGTCACAAATTTCGAAGGCGTAGATATAACCACCGTCAGCTGGAAAGATAATAAACAAGTTATATTAGCGTCAACATATGAAGGAGCCGAGCCTGTAGAGAATATTGATAGATTCGATAAAAAAGAGAAACGGCGTATTTCCATTCCATGTCCCAAATTGATCAAAGAATATAATGCTCACTCATTCATGAGCGATTAGCGAACGAGTCGGCTGAGCAAAGGGCTCATAGATTGGAAGTTAGATGAAACCGTATAGCAACCGAGTCTTCAGTCTGCTCAGCAACGTGAGAATCGGCTAGCGAGCACGTCAGACATCACGGAGACTGCGATCAATGACGGAATGTAATTTTTTAGCTACTATCAATCAATATGCTGAAATATCATGTGCAGTCTGTAAGAAGTTTATTTATCCGAAACAACAGATGTCATTAGTAATTTCCTTTCGGAATAGCTATTTAGTCCATTGAATGAGTCCCTCCAAGGGGGGTCTAGAGTGCGTGAGTTAGTAACGTAAGATGTTTCTTCGGAAACATGTCAAGAGTACCTAGGTAATAAACATACTAAAACCCCGGGACACTAGGAGGAGCCCCGGAATGGGGGGAGGGGGAGAATGGGTCCATTTTTTCATTTTTCGCTTAAATCTAAAAAACGGTACATGTTAGAGAAAAACTTTCAAGGAAAAGTTGAAAGGCCATAAAATTATCTACAAGTTGTACCTAAATCATTTTTTCCTATATCCTACCGTTTCTGAGTTATACGCAGTAAAAAATGATTTTGGCTCAAACAATTTCCCCATACTACACATCAATCGATCAAAAAATATTTCTTTCTTCCAAAAAACTCAAATGTGCAACTTGTGACCGGTACTGATAGATTGCTCTTAATTAGGTCTATTATTGGTAAAATAAATACATTCCTCCATGGAAGCCTTTAGGAGGAATAGATTGTCAAAATATTATATTAGGGCAGTTTGAGTTACTGAACTTGATCTTTTTATTTTTTTCTTACAAAAAACTCAAAAGTGCAACTTGTGACCGGTACAGATAGATTGCTCATAATTAGGTCTATCATTGATAAAAATACCAGATTCCACCACGGAGGCGTTTATGGGGAATTGAATTTTATCAGGGTAGTTACGATACTTGAACTTTTTATTTTTTTTCTTCCAAAAAACTCAAAAGTGCAACTTGTGACCGGTACAGATAGATTGCTCATAATTAGGTCTATCATTGATAAAAATACCAGATTCCACCATGGAGGCGTTTACGGGGAATTGAATTTTATTAGGGTAGTTAGTTAAAAAGTTCAAGTATCGTAACTACCCTAATAAAATTCAATACCTCCTAAACGCCTCCATGGTGGAATCTGGTATTTTTATCAATGATAGACCTAATTATGAGCAATCTATCTGTACCGGTCACAAGTTGCACTTTTGAGTTTTTTGGAAGAAAAAAAATAGAAAGTTCAAGTATCGTAACTACCCTAATAAAATTCAATTCCCCGTAAACGCCTCCGTGGTGGAATCTAGTATTTTTATCAATGATAGACCTAATTATGAGCAATCTATCTGTACCGGTCACAAGTTGCACTTTTGACTTTTTTGGAAGAAAAAAATAAAAAGATCAAGTTCAGTAACTCAAACTACCCTAATATAATATTTTGACAATCGATTCCTCCTAAAGGCTTCCATGGAGGAATGTGTTTATTTTACCAATTATAGACCTAATTAAGAGCAATCTATCAGTACTGGTCACAAGTTGCACTTTTGAGTTTTTTGGAAGAAAAAAATAAAAAGATCAAGTTCAGTAACTCAAACTACCCTAATATAATATTTTGACAATCGATTCCTCCTAAAGGCTTCCATGGAGGAATGTGTTTATTTTACCAATTATAGACCTAATTAAGAGCAATCTATCAGTACTGGTCACAAGTTGAACTTTTGAGGTTTTTGGAAGAAAAAAAATAAAAAGTTCAAGTATCGTAACTACCCTAATAAAATTCAATTCCCCGTAAACGCCTCCGTGGTGGAATCTGGTATTTTTATCAATGATAGACCTAATTATGAGCAATCTATCTGTACCGGTCACAAGTTGCACTTTTGACTTTTTTGGAAGAAAAAAATAAAAAGATCAAGTTCAGTAACTCAAACTACCCTAATATAATATTTTGACAATCGATTCCTCCTAAAGGCTTCCATGGAGGAATGTGTTTATTTTACCAATTATAGACCTAATTAAGAGCAATCTATCAGTACCGGTCACAAGTTGCACATTTAAGTTTTTTGGAAGAAAGAAATATTTTTTGATCGATTGATGTGTAGTATGGGGAAATTGTTTGAGCCAAAATCATTTTTTACTGCGTATAACTCAGAAACGGTAGGATATAGGAAAAAATGATTTAGGTACAACTTGTAGATAATTTTATGGCCTTTCAACTTTTCACTGAAAGTTTTTCTCTAACATGTACCGTTTTTGAGATTTAAGCGAAAAATGAAAAAATGGACCCATTCCCCCCCTCCCCCCACTCCGGGGCTCCTCCTAGTGTCCCGGGGTTTTAGTATGTTTATTACCTAGGGACTCTTGACATGTTTCCGAAGAAACATCTTACGTTACTAACTCACGCACTCTAGAACTTTTTATTCAATGGACTAATTAGCCTTGGATAAAATGATCACATGCTCACGTTGCTCGACTAGCATAAAAAAAAGAAAAGTTCCTTCCCAGGCCTATTGGAACAACATGACAGTTATGTCTTTACCTCCTGAACTGGCCGATTTGACGGAGGTAGAACAAAGACTTTTGTCAAGAGTGGTTCCTTTTATAAAAATTTTTAACTTGCAAAATCGATTAAGTCAGAGCTGGTGTCGTGGACAAGTGATTCTGTTTGCGCAAGACGACGTTGAAGTGGCTGAGCAGTTACCGTTACCTTTAAGTGAAGCAGGTATTGTGTTCGTTGTTGAAACAAGTGAAAATTTACCAAATCACAGGCAGTTTCAAGTCGATTTACCAAAAATTAAATCTGCACTTAATTGGTTACTAAAATACAACCATCGTGACGTAAGGCAGAATTTTACAAATATAATAAATAGTGACTTTTCACAAATAATAGAGGTATCGGAAAATAATCAGACACAAAATGAAGCTGATAATGTACACAGTTTAATTCAAAAGCAGACAACAAGATATTTGAAAACTAATAAAATAATTTAACCAAGAAATGAAAGTTTTAAAAAAACATATATTCAACATGAAAGTTCAGTTTCATAATTTTAGGCAAGCCATCGACAATTTATTTTGTATGTTCTAGTATGTAAGTCTGTTTTAGAAATGCGATATCTGAATGAAATATCTCCTGAAGATCTGCATTTTTGGACTGGTTTAAACCATCAACAATTTAACCAGCTCCTTAATCAAACTCCATCACTACGACGAGCGTCAATGTCACCAAATCTAGATTAAGCAGTCTATTTGTGCAAAATCCGAACGAGCGAACCCAGCACAAGAATTGGTACCACTTTTGGTATATCTGAATCGAGCGTGAATAGAAAAGTTCACGAAGTAAGATAATATTTGCTAGCAGACTTTGTACCTATTCACATAGGCCTTGATCATATTACGAGGGACGAAATCATACACCGAAACAAAATCCTTCCAAACTACATATTTGGAAATGAAGAGTCTCCGCAAGCAATTTTGATATTCGACGGCACATAAATTATTAAACCATTTCTTTCTGATTGTCTGTGCTGATGGCCATATAGTCGATATTACTGGACCGTACGATGCCACAATCAGTGATGCTGACATTTTAAAACAAATAATAACAAACCACGGCGAGCCCTTCGAAGATGGCGCTTTTCACTATTTATTGCAAGAAAACGACGTTTTTCTACTTGACCGAGGTTTCCGAGACGCAATAACCATTGCAGAAGAGTGTGGTTATAAAACATTTTTGCCTCCTTCTCGACGTCGTGGCCAAGCACAGTTGACTACCGAAGAAGCAAATAAATCAAGACTGGTTACGATTTGTGGCAGATGGGTGATTGAAACAATTAATGGAAAATTCAAAAGAGATTTTAAAATATTCAGACATAGGTCTTTTAACAGAGCGTCCCGCAACACATTTCAAGATTTTAAAATCGCTGGAGCGCTGATCAACTGTTTTCAACAACCGTACGGAGATTCAACAACCATTCATGTACTAGCTAGTACACTATTCTTAGACTGCCTATCATTTCGATTTGAATGTCATAAAAATGATCTGGAGTTCGATGAAACGTTCTGTTGCAGAACATAACATTGAAACGTCAGATGCTGAAATGCCGCGGTAAATCGCAGAAGCATTTAATAAAATAACAACTGCAGAATGGAAAAAACACTGTGCCCATGTAAAGAACATTGAAAATGAGTATCTGAAGAAAGATGCTTATTTAGATGAACCTTTTATCTTCTTTAGGAAGTGACAGTGAAAGTGACAGCAGTGATTCAGATGATGAAGTGGCCGAGGATGCTAGTACAACTACAGGAATGCCTGGAACCCAGCCTCTAAATTACACAGATGATTGTCTAACGGATCATAATTATAGCTATAGGTAAACCAGAATCAGTTAGAAATGAAGGTGCAGATATTCCAGAGGATGTTAAAACTGCATACGAGGATCACAAAGCTAAAGCAAATAAAGCAATACAAAAATATCAAGAAGATGCCTCCCTAGAAAATACTTCATCTGTGAGATACTACTCTATATTTTATGGCACTGTATTTATGATTGTGACACAATGCACAGATTAGATACTAGCCCATACTACCTTCATCAAAACATCACTCACTTTACACAGCTTCTGTTCAGACATTTATTCCCACAACACAGGGGATCCTAGTGTGGGGACTACTGTATCTCTATTAAGTGCCCGTTATTATAATATGCAATTTTTACTGTATTCAAAACTGATTGTACACTGTGTTATGAATCAAATCAAATAAACGATTTATTCATGCGCGTAGGTCCACAATTACTTTAAGCTACATTACGCTTTAAATGTTGTCGTGTTGTAGTTTTTCAAGAAGAATTAAACATCAAATTAGGGGTAATCTACATAAGTAACGCTTGCTTATCTTCCTTTTTTTATTACGCCAGGCTAGTCATGATAGTGAAGCGAATGGGAAGAGGAAGCAAACTTATTAAATCTTATCTTTGCATATTTGTAGATGTAGTATATTATAATATATTTTTTTTTCGAGGGTAGGCGTAAAATCGTTAAAACGACTTTCAAGTGTGCTCTAACTTAAAAAGTATTTTAAAAATATATTTACTGGGTAAAACTAGTACCTATAAAATATGTTCTAAAGCCCTAATTTACCTACCGTGTCTTACATCCATTGTGTATCTCCAAGTTTAAATACGATAAACGCAACAGCTGTTTTTGAAAACTGCTCCGCACTTAACAATGGAATCAATTCAGCAGTCAATGATGGATAATATGTCCGAAATGTTTAAAAAAATATGGCTTATTTTCACTAGCAACTACAAAACGTTTCTGTTTTAGTTGATTAAAGATTTATCTCATTTTTGATCTCTTGTAACTATGTGCCATTAAGATTTGTTATTTTGTACTCAAAACTCTAATAAGTATTATATTTTTCTAAAAATATCTTTAATTTATATCCTGTAGTTTCTAATATAAAGCAATCTCGGATATAATTACATTAAATTTCACTAAAAACATATTTTATATTTGTTCGTCAAAAAGTCGAATGGTTAGCATCTCATGGTATTCTAGTAACGTTAGCTATCTAGGGTTAATTACTGCCGAGAAACTAATCTTGTTTATAAATTCATCAAGCAAAAGCATCAAGAAGGTTTTACGAAAATCGGTGGACCAAGTAACGGGTACAAATAGATGAGATTCCAAATTTGGTAAAAGAAAATATAATAGAGGCCGAAATAAAATTTAATAAATAAGCAGATGAGACACACAATATATCGAGTCACTGGAAAGAATAAAACAAAAAGTATTCCGAAAAGAACAAAACAAAAACGATTTCACAGATTGGTTAACAATTATTAAATACGAGCTGATTTTGAAAACTATCAGTGCATAATTTACTGATGAGTCAATTCAACCATTTTGGTTACGACGGGCGGAGAAAAGACCTCACACAATTGAAACAGCGCCGCCTAGCGGCCCGCAGCAGTAACTTTATTGGTGAGTGTGAGTTTTGCATGTGCATAGTCGGCGCAAACGGACGTCTGACGGGTCTCAGACACAAGTTGATAAAGTTATAGAATTTATAAAAAACAATAGAGAACACGAAGATGATACAGAGCTACTTTTTAAAACTTATGCAAAAAATTAAAAAAAAATGTCTGATCGCTATCAAGCGCTCGAAAAGTTTGAGATAGCCAAAATAATGTTGAAAACTGGTGATGGAAGAAATTCGGAAAATATGGTGATGATAGTAGAGCAACCTCTAAGTTGTGCTGGCTCATGTGTAAACAACTCAAACTATATTATTCTCTCTAATTGTCTTTAATTTTTTTTTTGTGCAATTCTATTACATTGCAACTTGCATATGGGAACACAATATTTCCTGAAATAAAACAATTTTATTTTATTTTTTATTTATTATATCTTCACCATGTCCAGCTTCGGAAAGCATCGATTCTTCGTTGGTGGCGGAACCTTTGGGCGCGTCTGTCTGGGATGCGCTTCATGAAAGTGCAAAAAGAATGCCGATAGAGATAGACCAAGCTGATTTCGATATAGAGGGAATTCTTTATGTAATAAAAATAATATGACTTATTCATATTATGTATATTTAATATTTACATCAATTATTATTGTATATTGAAGGATAATGTTTGAAATTAACAAGCCTCCGTTTATCCTGTCCCGGTCTTAAGGCTCTGATGGATTTCTTGGACAACGTGAAAGATTTTCTGCCAGAAATATCCGCAATTTTTCTATCTTCATGTGCATATACTCTTAATATGATATCTGAAAGTGTTGATTTATTTTTAAAATTTTTCTTATTGTAAAAGATTGGTTGCCTGGTAGTGATCGCTACCTAGCGATTAGGCTGCCTTTTGCTTATTTTATGTATTGTATGCTTTTATATTTGTGTAGCAATAAAATTAGTTCTTAGTTTTCGTTGTAAATTGTAATATGTATGTTAGTCTGTAAGTTATTTATTCTATGGGTCTGTACAATTTATTATCTATTACCTGATTTAAATGTAATAGATAAATAAAATAAAAAAATATATTTTCATTCATTCATTCATTGTTTGAAAGAGAAACTCTTTTTAACAATCTCTTTTAACAATTGATTTTATAATACTTTTCATAATTTATTGCCAGAGGGCCGTCGACCGGGCTCAGTGGCCTCTTCTAATGCACGCGTATTAGAAGAGGCCTTCGTCCAGCAGTGGACGAACAAAGGCTGGTAATGTATGTATGTATGTATTGCCAGCTCTTCTCTGTATAAACTAATTCGTAGCAGTTTTAATAAAAATTACGTTACAGTACGACTAAAAGCAGTTTCAAGAATTTATAAATAAACCTCGGCCTTGTAAATTAAATTATAACAAAAAAAACTCACAGAAAACAAAAAAGAAATATTGATACAACACATGAGGTGCCATCGTTTATCGAAACATTACCTACGTACGCTAGTAAAAACTTTATGGCAAATTTTAATTACACGTGTCATAATGTTTCTAACTCCGTGACGGTTTTTACATTGGATTTATTTTACAGCAAGATTACGTATAAGCGCGAACTGTTATGTCCGTACTCTGTACGCTAACATGCTCACCCTACGTCCTTTTCGCTTGTTCTGCATTTCTAAGCATTCCTGGCCTTTTCCATAGCATCCATGTTTAGTCTCTCTCCAAATTAATCCCGACGGACGGCTACTAAAACATACTATTTCGTTTTTTTTTTAAAAAGCCTTATCCTGAGAGTCTCATAACAGAGCGCAGTGGCTGACGCATAGAAAAATTGGAAACACAAATCCTTCTTCTACTTAAATCCATAGAAATACTGGAAACAATGATTAAACTCGCCAACTCCCTTCCTAATTCAATAGCATAAAAGGCTCAACAACGTTGGACAATGTTTTGCACAAAAACCCAAGTCTTCAAGACCTGAAGAAAATTAATGCCTACATCATCGGGACAGGTCGTGCCCTGCCTGAACAGGTTACTCCAGAAATGGCACCGAATTTTAATTTCATTGTCCAATGACAACAATTATTGATGTGGAGAGGTCGTTCTCGGCGTACAAATTGATACTGGGTGACACACGTCACAAAGCGCTCGAAAAAGGGAACTATATTTTCTATCACCAAAATTTATATTTGTCATTAAGTTGTATCACCTAATAAATAGATCTATCACCATGAGATATTTTTGTTCTCAGATAAACAAAAATTGTTCCCAGGTATGAATTATCAAATTAATGTTAATATATGTGTAAAATAAGAGATCGATAACCAATAATATTATATTGCATTATATGAATATAAACTTTGTTCTTATAATAACAGTTTTGTTACTTAAATAATAGCTGTGCTCAGAATGGTAGATCTGTCTCCAAATAAATCGATTATCGATCCCTGACTGCGACTCCTTTTTATTTGATATTTTGTCACCAATACAGTAGTAACATTCTATTTCGTTCAGATAATAAATTAATAGTATTCGTTACCAATTTAATACATCAATTAATAATTTTAATGAAAAAATGATCAAAGACGCGGAGACAAATTGGCGCGACAAGCTGATTATTGAGTGGTTATTATTTTTAAGAATAAATATTGATTATTTTAACTTTAATTAAGTGTTTTATCTACTATTCTGCTAGCCATAAGCCAGCTATTTTAAACCAGCGCTGATTGTTCAGTGGTAATTATTTTAAACAATAAATATTGATTATTTTGACTTTGTTTTATTTACTGCTCTGCTAAAAAATTTATTTAAACATAATTTATACTACCAGTGGAAATTTAAAACCTTGGGAGTCTAGTTAAGTAGCAGAATGTTTTGGTTGAAACGATGATGACAACCCTAATTTTTTATTTGAACTTAATGCAATTTTCTAGTAACATAATATGATTTATTGGTGATCTCTTTAAATTAGTTTGCTTAAATACTTATTAGGACACACCTATTATAATACATACAAAAACATTTATTTGGTACTAGACCCTTATATCTCAGGATTTTAGGTGATTTATTGTGGAACTGATTTTGCATTGTTTGGTGACTACATTTTGGTGACAGATCTACTATTTTGAGGACAAACCCTATTATTTAAGAAACACAAAATTAATTAAATTGGTGATAGCTTAAATGATACCCCTCGAAAAATTGGAAAAATGCTTAATTGTATATTGGCACAAAAATTATAGATACGAGTAAGAGAATTTCGCTGTTTTCGTACAAACTTATATAAGTATCAGAATTCTGTCCGAAAATTATGAAGCTAATTGAAAATTCAGAAGGTTCAAAGATCAAACTATTCGATTGCACACATTTCGTGGAGTAAATTGGAAGATTTGAAATCCTCCCTTATATAAATTTCCCTATGAAAAAAACTTGAGAGGTGTCAAGGGACACCCGGATGGAACAAATTTCCCTTCTCTATGAGAGAGAGAGAGAGTGAGAGACAGACAGAGATACACGTGCACGCCGCACATCTTTTACAACACAATTTTGAACTTTTGTTACTTTTCGTCTTATTTTTTTCCGTCTAACCCCATTTCGCAAGGCGCGATAACACCTCAGCATAGGCTACGAATTTCTTAGTTTAGAGATTACTTGATAGTCGTAGATATTTTACAATACAAAATATTTATAATTGATTTATTAAACTGTTACAATCGTAAAACATGAAAACAATTAGCAATAAGTTTTAACAGCGCTCCAATTAGTTTTAACGACGCTTGGAATGTCAATTATTTAAATCAACAGTAGAACGAACCAAACTGTTTCAATGGAAACTTACATAAAAATATTTAAAATATGGCTGGTGAGTTTTTCTTGTCAATGTTAAATTATAATGTAGAAGATAAATTAGTAAAGTGGAAATAATTAAAAGATAATGAAGATATTTTTCTCAATAAATTGTCAATTCTTCTTTCTTTATATTATGTGATTGTTATTTGTGCCAAATCAAATATATTAATATTATATATCTATGAAATCGTATGTTGTATACTGTACACGATAATATTTTGTTGTCAGTTGGAATTATTAGTAAATTATTAATTTTAGGGCGCTCGCGGACGCTCGCGGCGACGCGACGCCATTATACTTATACAGTGCATATGGCATGTTTTTTGAGACGGGGGTCTCGGATTTTTAAGGCCATAATGCGATCTCGAATCTCAAGTTTTTGGGATAGAATGTGACGCTCCAGTAATGTAATTAATATGACAATCCTTTACTTCTTTACTGGTACAATGTTCATGTATCACATTATGTTAGGGTATAGATCTATGATGTCAAGGGAATATGAATGATGCTCTAATTGTTTTTAATTTTTATCTTGATTTTGTATACTTCCAGTATATAGTAACTTCCATATGGGAACACATGTCCTGAAATAAAACAATTTTATTTTATTTATTTTTATACATTGTAGTATTTATGTTATTTACATTTTCAGCTAGTGTGTTTATTCCGACCAACGATGGGCAGTAACGGTGATGTTTCTTCTTTTCAACTAGTGAGTATTTTCCCTTTTGATCGACTTAAAGACAACGGATAGGGCCCAATTGTGCTATCAATTTCACAATTTACAAGACAAATTAATATTTTCGCGTATGTTCTCACAAAATTTTCTATTAAAATTTTCAAATTGAATATGATGTTCTTAATACAACCAACTTGGCATGCAATAATTTTTATTTGCGTGTGTATGTGAGGATCTTTTTAAGCATGTAAAAAATATTAGTAATAAAAAGACTAACATTAAAAATATCTAAGGTCATGGTCGAAAATTATGTACTTTTAACACGATTACCTTTCGGAAGGTGATAATTATGGTCAAATTAATCAAGTTAACGGGAATTAAAAAAATAAAATAATTTCGTTTTTTTTTCCAGCTTGCCAGACTGTCTTTTCCGACTGTGGAAACTGTAAGTATTCATGGATGAAATAAATATTGATTTACGATGAAATAATATAAAAAGTGCGTGCGCATAGAACACATGCCAGAAGCGTGTGTGATCGTATTCATACACACACACACAGAGTGCGAGAAATAATCGGCCCCCTGCCCCGCACATTTGACTTTAACTTACCTATCAACCTTTTTATTTACCGACCTACGGAGTACGGACGAATCCACACCAAGCCGCAGCCAGCCTCTTCACACTCTCTCTCTCACTCTCTCCCTCTCCTTCGAAAAAAGGCTGCTTCGTGGCGATAATATTATTGTTGCATTTCATCCGTAAAAAATATACCCTAAAGAAGACCACATTTTATGTACGTTCACAATTATTCAACAGAAACCATACAACATGCCAAGTACCAAAGAAATAGATCCAAGACAGAGTTATGCAGAGGAGAAATTCGACAATCTTCTGAAGTATACCAGTTTCATGAACGCTCGCCTGAAAGAACCACACAATCCCGTAAGTACAGTTGCTATATCGTCTAATCCAAAATAGGGTTAAATCCACATCAGTTTCAAAGAAATAGGCTAGGAAAAAATTGCTAATTACCTACACAAAAAGAATATATGAAAGATTCCGTAGCGAGAGGCAGTTATGAGGAACAAGTTGCATACTATGAAGGTGTAGACATATGTGGAAGGACAACAAGCTTGTAACGTTGGCATCTACGTACGTTGGAGCCGAACCAATAGAATCCGTAAGTAGGTGCGAAAAAAAATAAAAGCGAAAAATTTCTATCCCCTGGGGGGTGTAGTCCTTATGGACAGTTTTTTGTGCAGATACCACATAAGAATAAAAAGCAGAAAGTGGTACATTCGCCTATTCTATCACATGATAGATATTATGGCGGTTATAAATTCCTGAGTAATTTATAAAAAAGCAAGTAAGGCAAGGGAAGAAAATTCAAGTCCTAGACTATAGGTGACTTAGCGGAGACATTGTGCAATTATAAATAAACTGCAGAAAATAAGAGAGGGAGACCATCAACCTCTTCTATAGAGAAAGAACTGGAAGCCAAGAAACATCGTGGACCAATGAAATCTGTTCCACCACGAGATGTCAGGACAGATGGCGTAGATCATCACGAGAGGAGATGTGCTAACAAAAAGCAAAGGCTTTTCACGTACTGAATGTACAAAATGTAAAGTAGCACTATGTCATGTTAGTGAACTTAGCAGATCATTTTAAGCAGATCAAAAAAAAATGTGAGTTCTTATCGCGTGCAGTTGAGTTCTACAGTTCCTGATACTTTTTAGAAATAGTTCTGGCGTTTTTAACTTAAAAAACGACATTTGAAAAAATGATCTACAAACTTCCCGTAGTAGATAATTTTTAACGGATCAAAAAAAAATGTGAGTTCTTATCGCGTGCAGTTGAGTTCTACAGTTCCTGATACTTTTTAGAAATAGTTCTGGCGTTTTTACCTTAACAAACGACATTTGAAAAAGCCCGACCTGGACCCGGCTTAACGTGATGCTAAGACGTAATGCTACGACGTGATGCTACGACGTGATGCTACGACGTGATGCTACGGCGTGATGCTACGCTGTGATGCTACGGCGTAATGCTACGGCATGTGTTACGGCGTGATGCTACGGTGTGATGCTACGATGTGATGCTACGGCATGATGCTACGGCGTGATGCTACGGCATGATGCTACGGCATGATGCTACGGCGTGATGCTACGGCGTAATGCTACGGCGTGATGCTACGGCATGATGCTACGGCATGATACTAAGGCGTGATGCTACGGCGTGATGCTACGGCATGATGCTACGGTATGCTGCTACGGCATGGTGCTACGGCGTTATGAAATATGTTTTTTCAAATGTCGTTTTTTAAGGTAAAAACGCCAGAACTATTTCTAAAAAGTATCAGGAACTGTAGAACTCAACTGCACGCGATAAGAACTCACATTTTTTTTTGATCTGCTAAAAATGCTAAGTTCACTAACATCACTGTGTCACACAAATGATCGCAATTGTTTTGCAGCATTTCATTCTTGGTCTTTTTTTTTATTTTACTTACGCATTGTAGGGACACACATATGCAATTCGCTGATCGAGCTTTTTGTTTATGTGTGCGTCCACATTGTTTCCCCGACGCTTTCTACATTTATTATAGAATTATTATTCAGTAGTGCATAACGGCTAGCTTAAACAACACATATTGTAAAAAAGGATTAAAAGTGAAGTAAAGGCTTTATTATTTGGGCAACCTTGGGGGCAGCAGCACTACTCTACATTGGTGACCCCGACGTGATTTTTTTTGTAACAACATGGGTAACTACGCAACACAAGAGAAAACGGGAGGAGTTGCAAACGTGCAAATAGACTCCAGAAGTTTAGACGATCACGTCAACACCATGGTCATCGTAATGATAGTATTGGCTGTGATCGTTACGGCCATAGTCTTATTGGGTCTGCGTGGTTTTTGCCATCGTCGGATCAGGAGTTGGCTACGTCGCGAGGTGGATAAGGCCAACCAAGGACGAGCGTCCGCGACGCTAGGGCAAGTGACCCAGCCAGCGCCGCCCACTGCGGGATACGCGTAAAATAAATAATATCGTAGTTGTAATGATTTTTTTGTTGTTGTAAATTTAAGAAATATTACGAATTAATATGTGTATTGCATTGTTATCTCATTTTGTATTTTGCGTTAATTGTTGTGTGTTTATTATTTATGTCTTTTTATAAAAATTTTTTTTGAGTGTATAATTTTTTTTTTTAAAGGGGGGGGGGAATAATGTAGGGACACACATATGCAATTCGCTGATCGAGCTTTTTGTTTATGTGTGCGTCCACATTGTTTCCCCGACGCTTTCTACATTTATTATAGAATTATTATTCAGTAGTGCATAACGGCTAGCTTAAACAACACATATTGTAAAAAAGGATTAAAAGTGATTAAAGTAAAGGCTTTATTATTTGGGCAACCTTGGGGGCAGCAGCACTGCTATATTTCAGTAATGTATATTTTTTTTCAAAATATACATTACTGAAATATAGTTTTCGATTTTTTTACTGATTCTCGCAATCAAGAAAAACAAAATCCAATTGCTAATGAGAACGACTTTTTCTTAAAGTTATCTCGAACTTTGGTGGTCGGTCAATTCAAACCAATAGCCACAATTGGAGATTGGTCTTTTGTAACTTTGACCTATTTAACCTTACCCCAGTAAACTTAAAACCGGGACCACATGGCCCAAGCTATGAATGACTAGTCCTTAATTAAATCTTACAGGCAGAACGAAAAGACATCCTTGAAACGGGACAAAAGAAGCTGTTCGCTTTCATAGACACGCACATAAAGGATCTCAAGAGGTTGCTCTTTGCAACGGATATGGCGCTGATGTCGATGGTCTTATTGAAGTTGAACAAGAAGATGGACACGTCAGAAGCGAAAATAAAATCTACGCAAGCGAAGATTCCGTTCGGATTGTACACTAGCCCGGGTAAGATGATTTTCTAATAACGAGATGAATATTGAATACCCTCAAACACAGAAGCGTAAATGCTTGGACGGGCAAACTGTAGTGAATGGATATGCTTAAGGTAGCCTTTCGAAGGGAGAGTCTATAGCGTCAGTGGCGGTATTTTGCTAATCTACGCGGCCAAAAGTAGAATTTACATACTGTAGAATCTACAGTATTCAACATTATCTACAGTGTAGATAATGTTGAATAGGATGACTACCTGAGCTAGGGGTCAGTCCCGGGAGCAATAACCCGCCCTCCCCGCTCTGCTACCTGCACTAGTCGTGTCATACATTTACTCGGAATTAGATCGTTCAACTTGTTTTTAAGAAGTGTTTGTGATAGATCATGATGAAGCAGGTAATTATGCTGTATTTTATTAAGTTTTTTGTTATTTCCATCATTACAAAGATATAATAATAATTTACAAGTACCCACATGTTAGGTCGATTTTTCATTGTAAATATTTTATTTCGTCATCTATTTGTTGTACTATAAAAATAAAATTTAAATACTCACTAATTTAAATACTTAAAGAGATCACCAGTACTCCAACTCGAGCATTAAAGTATAAAAAGGCTTTTTCTAAGTCAACAAGAGAAAAAACATGTTCACTTACTCCAATACAAGCATTGTCGATGTTTGTCGAAGCCGATTTAACTCGTGGACAATACGAAGTAGTAAGAAATACTAACAAAAAGTTCTTTCCTTGTTATACTCAGCAACAGAAAGCGAAACAAGAATGTTATCCGCCCCCAGAATCATGCAGGTTGACGAGTACTTATGCTGAAACCGATTTACAACCTTTGTATGACCATATAGTTAGGCGTTTATCTATTTTCCTAGAAGAGGTTCTAACAAAATTAAAAGAACAAGAACGAGAGAGCTTAAAATTAATTTTTAAATTGGGATGTGACGGCTCAGTCAAACAAAAGTTTTTCAAATGAAACAGGCTCTGATGCCGACATATTTCAAAGTAGTTTCGTGCCTCTACGATTAGTTTCTGGCTGTGAAGGTGAAAAAATTATATGGGAAAATCCAACACCTTCTTCTCCACGATTTTGCCGCCCAATAAGATTCCGTTTTGTTAAAGAAAATACAGATATAACAGAAGAAGAAATCAACGTCGTGAAAAATTCTTTTAACTCACTTAGCGCCACAGAGGTGAACATGAATGGGAATAAGTACTTGGTCTCTCATGTCTTTGTCATGACAATGGTGGATGGCAAGGTCTGCAACGCGGCCACTGGCACGAAATCTACAAGTCGATGCTACATATGATCTACATACCAAACGAACGATCGAGCATTTGCACTGTTGACCCCACTGACAACACTACACAAGAGTCTCAAAGTAGTTAAACGTCGACCCAAGAAAGATCCCCTTTACAAACGGAAACAAACTTATTTGATGATTCGTCAGAATCCCTAACTAATGTGACGCGGCCACTGGCACGAAATCTACAAGTCGATGCTACATATGATCTACATACCAAACGAACGATCGAGCAGCCTAAGAGAAAACAAGACAATACTACCTTTCGGATAATAATGGAAATGAAGTTTTAGTATGTAAGACCATTTTCAAAAATACTTTTTCGGTCTCTGGTGGTAGAATCAGCAGACTATTGAAAAACAAGTCTTCTGTGTTTACACCTCCATTGGATAGACGAGGTCATTCTGCTCCAGCTAATAAAACCCCAGAAAGTAAATTACTAGAAGTAAAAGACTTTATAAGTTGTATTCCTGCTTATGAAGCACATTATTCCATACACAAGTCAACAAACCGAAAATATTTATCGCCGGATTTAAATTTAAGTGTTTTGTATTCCCTTTACACTGAAAAATTTGAAAACCCAGTATCTAAGTTTATGTTTAACAAAGTTTCTAATGAACAATTCAACCTGAGATTCCATCCTCCAGTGACACATCTCCTTCCTGTATATTATATTTTGTAAAAAAATATTGTAAAATGTAAGCATTTGATAATGTACTCTGACCAATGTGGAGGGCAAAATCGCAACATTAAAATGGCTCTTAATCTTTAAAAGCATTCTTATCATCTTAATATAATATATTATCAATCTGGTAATATAATATCAATCTGGTCGGGGCGGCGCGCGGCAAAAGTGTGACACGACTTTGCGTCTGTCGTGGGTATCCAAAGTTACTAGAGCGTCACTGTCGCGGAGTTAGTGACGCGGCGTTCGTGGCACTAAAGACGCAGCGTCTGTGACGATTAGTTCGGAAAGCTACCTTTAAGATTATACATTTTCAAGAATTCGTACATTTTATATATACTTTCTAATTATACATTACGATAGCAACAAATCTTTCTACTGCGGCATTTTTTGTTTCTTTTTGTAACTCAAAACATAATTCTAACATTGTCTCTTTACATAAATTTATCCAATAATTTCGTAAGTTACAAAACATGGCCTTTATATTTATTATCTACAGAATTCAAATGCCTCGGCACATCATACTACATTGCGTCAGCTCACAACCAGGAAGACGTCCAGATGATACTCTCTAGCGAGAGGAAGCCTCATTGTTACACTTTTAGAGGTGATGTACACTTTTCAGCTAGCTTTGCCTATTCAACCTTTGAAAAATCAAGCAAAATAGGCGCTCGATTTGCGCAAACATACCTGTTAATGGAAACAACATATTTATTTGCTTACCAAGAGACATTATAATTTTTTTTTAAAGTGAAACTTTTATTACATCGTCTCAAACTGTTTGGTCTGTGTAGCGCATGTCGCGTGTATCGCGGCTGCCGAGTAGGTATACCTACTCGGCAGCCGACCGTCACGCGACATGCGCTACACAAAGCAGTGTTCGGAACCGTTCGAACAGTTTCACTTTTACCGTGGTTTCATAAAACCACACAACATTTTTTTGATTAAAAGATAAGACCAACTTATGTAGCCTATCGAATAATCTGGATAACGACTTGAGAAAGAGAATGCGAATCAAACATGTGCCAATATTTTAAGAATAGTTTTAACAAATTATATAACACTGCACTTTAACGATCCAATTGACTGATGTATTTTTCAAAATATATCTCTGCACTGCCTGTCAGAATATGCTGTTCATTTTCCTAATGAGGTTTATGATTATATTTTCCAGGAGCGTTTGCTTTCTCCGGCTTCTACCACCGTCACTCAGAGACCACGTATGTTGGACCACATGCAGAACAGTTCCAGGCGAAGGATCCGAGCCAAGGCTTGTACTGCCATTCCGATGATAACTGGAGCGATGCTCAGTGCATTTATAAGTAAATCTACATCTTACTAGCTTATCACTGAGGATATGAACAATAACAACCGATTCTCAGACCTATCGAATAGTTTACTCAATGTACCGGCAGGCTTGTCAGGCCACCTTTGTCACTTAGGGTATGAACAGTGGATAATCGGTTCTCAGATCTACCGAATATTCATTTAAAATTGTATGTTAAGACGTTTCCGAGCAGAATGCCAATTCACACTATGCCACGAGCTTTTTAATATGAGGGTGGATGTTATTGATGGACCTTGCAGGAAAAGTTCTTACAGGTGATAGCAAATATCTAGCCTAATGACAATCGACGTCAATGTTCCAGGATAAACCCTAGAGAGGAATTTCCAGAGTCCGTAGAATACGAGCCCAAGGTCTCCTACTGGTGTGGCCCGTACCGATACTTCATCCCAGCCACCACAGACATTCGCTGTATCTTCTCAATCTTTTCCATGAACTTTATCTTGAGGTTCGGTTACGATGGCGTCACTTATAAGAGCTCCGATTTGTCTTTTGTAAGTATATTTTTTTTCTGGATAATATAGCAAAATATAGTCTAGATTTTCAGTTGACAAATTGACATTTAAAGGCCGTATACAAAATGTTGAAATGCAATTTCATTTTTCTCGAAGAAACAATAAAAACTGGACAAAATCAGGTAAGTATGAAACCGTAGATTTTTTAAGACACAGGGAAATATATAGCAAATGTTTTTTCAGCTGTTGAAGACATGTACAAACAAAACAGATTCCAAGCTGATAGAAGGACAAGTATTAGCGACCTTACAGAATACAAAATAACAATTTACATAGAAAATAACCTTATTTAACACCCTACCAAACGAGACAAATAGAGAAGACTTCAAATATTATTGTATACTTTTTGGAACGAAGTTCCGAAACCCGGCTAGACAGAAAAAATTAAGACGAAAAGTTGTAACAATACTTTTTGCTAGTTGTACGGCGTGCCGAGGCGTGCGCGCGTTTCTATGTCTGTCTCTCTCTCTCTCATAGAAAGCAAGCCAGTTAATTCAGTAACTTCTTTCAATTCGGGTGTCCCTTGACACCTCTCAAGTTTTATTGTATGGAGTGATTCGTGCCTCACCGTGACTTGTCTGCGGTCCGGATGGAGCACAGCGTTAAAATATCGATGGATATTGTTTCATTTAACCATGTAGTGTGAACCATGCTTAATACTTTCAGATGTACCAAAACGGACAGGTCTTCTACACGGACGAACCCTGGGCTGGTATGTCGTGTTGGAACTGGGCTTGCAAGTGGCGACACAATCAGAATCAACGGTCTAACGAGTTTTTCGTGAACTAAATAAACATGTTGTACTTGTACTCTTTATTTATTCCACCAACCACAACATTTGTTACCGAGATTTATTTGCCGATTTAAAGATAAATAATCAGATACATACCAATGAAAACCAAGCGATGTACAAATCACATATTGATAAATTGCTATAAATTCAAAAAAACACATCATCAAAAACATACAGAACTTAACAACCAAAAAAATAATAATTACTCATTATGTTTGGTTGGTAATATCAACTTACCTTATTTCAGGAAAACAGACATCTTAAACAGTCAAAATAAACACATAAATATAATAGATTTGTAAAACGATATTTATTCCTGAAAAACCATTAAAAACACTTGAATCCCTTACCTTCAATAGTTGAAACGTTATTAATCGATTTTCATGCTTAAAACCGGTTAATTAAAAATCGATGACGGTAGGTAAAAAAAACACATTTCAAAAGATAATATTTTTATTCACAACTATTCATATAATTTCGTAACAACTTACAGACCTTTGTACATATTATATAAAGCTATATTTAAATCTAAAACTCGTACTCCGTCAAAAAATTGCATTCAGAATGAGAACTCAAACATTCTTTTTAGCACGCTTATATTAGCTTCACGTATATGTTTGAATGAAACCGACTCCTGACTCGACTTTCAAATTTTATACACTTATCAAGGATCGATGACAAAATAATTTCATGAGGTTAAGCGTGTTTATTAGTTTTTTTTTTAGAGATACAGTTAAAATAATAAATACAGTTTTTTTTTTTATTATTTTGACTGTATCTCTTTGAAATATATTAAAAATAACATCAATATATTTTAAAAGTGACTGAGAAAAATGTATTTGCCCCTTTTTATTTTTTTTTAATGAGACACTGATTTGACTTATGAGCAGCGGGTATTTTTAATGAAATATATTATACGTAAGTGTGAAATATATCGCAATTAATTTTAAATAGTATTTTTATCTCATTTTTAAGAGTTATAT
This sequence comes from Colias philodice, assembly GCF_061535455.1. Lineage (NCBI taxonomy): Eukaryota > Metazoa > Arthropoda > Insecta > Lepidoptera > Pieridae > Colias > Colias philodice. The sequence goes on along the minus strand of NC_143114.1, from coordinate 3,802,415 downwards.
AAGTCAGTCAGTCAGCATTAGTGTTTGATTCTTGTTTACGAGTTTAAAATTAAACCAAGTAGTCTTTTCTTATTTAGAAGTTCTTCAATGTTATTTTTGACTAGGTGAGACGACGGATATGTTTCGGTCAACTTTTTTAAATAAACAGTAACCAATGTTCATCCGTACGGATTCTGCTAATGTCAAGTTTTGAACACAGATGATCAGTTTAAGTAAGAGTCGTAGTTAATGTCCTAAGTAACGGTTTTGATAAATCTATTTATTAGAACTACCGTCATTTTTTCAAACACAATGATAATCTGTTTATTCAACTGTTATTTTTATTAAATATTATAATTGTTTAATTGTTATTCTTGTAAGTTATTTACGTCCGTTCATACCGAGATTTACATCAGATGATAGTTTTCTTTGGTTTTATTCAACATTTTTTAAAATTTATTTAATTTTAAATTTGTTAGTTTATAGATGAGATGGAATACAACGAATTTAATTTAATTAGCATTGCGACAATTCCCTATATATTATTATACACAAGCATCCATAAAATGGTACACATTTAATACAATATATCTAAGGGCAGATTCGTAGCAATGTTTTAATTATTATTTTCCTTCCATCTATTATACTTTGAATTTTAAATGGATCTGTTTTGAAGAACTTTGAGTTATAAGTTTATTTCAATGAAAATGGCACCAAACTACATATCTAGGATACAAAAAAAACTAATTTTTAAAATAAACTATGAAAAATGCTGACTCATACTTAAGCACGAATTTTGATATTACAATATTTTCTTTCATACGCCTTCTAATTTACTACAAGTATAAAAAACTCCGCTGCATATAATATTTTTAGGTATTTTTTTTCATTCTATAGTTATTATTTTTAATTTCATTGTGATATAATATATAATATAAACAAAACTACCCTCAAATTAAAAAAATGCTATTTTTTGAGGCAGTTTGTAACCAAAATAAAATTTAAATTACTATGACATTTTGTTATTATTATGCTTTCGTTATTATTATATACCTTTTTTATATACAGACGGAGTTTATAGCTACCCTAATGTCTCAGTCGAGAATCAAACCAACGATCTCTTAATTTAAAACAACCATTTTAACAGTAAATTTATTTAATATTGCCATTAATTTCATTTATTACTAATTAATAACAATAGTATAATCTCCATATTTCGAAACTTCACAAATGTTTACCTTTAAGCTTACATTTCTTTATCTACCCTCGAAGTTACTAACCAAAATTTTCATTTCTAATTTGAAAGTGTAAGAAAAAAATGTTATCAAGAAAATTTAATCGGACAAAAAATGCAAATTTCCTTGACATATTTTTATTTATTTTGCTTACACTTTCAAGCTAATACTCCGTACAATTTATAGTTTCACTCGTGCCACTAATTTATGCATGTTTGTACCTACCTTTATAACGAATTAATCAATTTGTTGACACTTTACAATAATTAAATAGGACACTGGTTTCAAAGTTATAATTTATACAAAATAATAAAAAGGGTATAAATATCTCCACCAGCTGACGTTATTGCTGTCTCCCTCTTCCTTATTGCTATCTCCCTCTGGCACCGGCGTTTCCTATAATAGAACATTCTTTTATGAAATAATAATAATAACAACGTTAAAAAAATCGATTTCAAACGCGGAAAAGTAACAAATAAAAAAGATTGGATATTATTAATTACTACATATTATTTAGATGTACTATTACTAATTATGTTTGATGTCGGTACCAAAACACAATATTACAATTTTGAGAATATATTATAAGAAATAAAACGCGAGAGGCCGGGTTAAATATTAGTTTGAATGTAATAAGAATGTACTACGATTCTACACAGCTACCGAATTGATGTAAGTAGTTGATAACAAATCGCAGCAAGTCAAAGACTTTTAGCAAAGTGAAGGTAGTTGGGTCGAACGTCGTATAAACAACATCCGAGCCCCTAGGGGCTAGGCACGATTCCGTCGATTCGTACGAATGCGCCACGAGTCAAAGGAACGCGGCATTTTATAGTATTCGACAGCTAGCATGTTTTGACAGGAAACAGGGACAACTATAATGACAACTATTCATCCACTAAAATATTAAATCAAAAGTTACGTCTTACAATATGTATATCTTCTTTAGATATTTATTTATTCAAAACTACAAACTGATTAAAAAATCGATTTAAGGCCTATTCAAACTACAACAGTATAGACTACTAGACTGTTCGCTACCGTACTCGGATCGGTACGCGATTAGAGTCTCTATATTATACTACGTAAGAGATTTAATCGCGTGCCATCGGGATACCGCTGTCCGCTACCCACGGCGGTAGCGGATACTGCTGCAGTTTGATTAGGCCTTTATTCACTATTAACACAAATGTAACCAGACAATTTATAAATTTCTAAACTTCGACAAATAGATGCTACATAAGATACTCTTTATTCTTCACTAACCACTTTCAATTGAATCAAAACATAAAAACTTTTCTAAAATATTTTTTAAAACTACATCCGTACATAAAAAATCAATGATTCTCACAATCAAAATAGAAAGTCTTGAAAATCGGGCATTTTGTACTGGATAAGGACATGAAAAATAAAATTAATATTTATCAATTTAAATGTACCAATAACTAGAAAACATTAATTTGATTCTATAAAATGATTACAGTTCTCAGTTATTATTTAAACTAAAAAGTCGTAAAATGGGGTGAATAAAACAAAATAATTATAATATCATTTCACTACATAGTCGCGGTATAAGCGTTGTATGCGTACCGCGACAAAAATATCAGTATTTGAGCGAGTACCGTAAAATGCTGTAACATTGCCTTTATAGCTAAACATTGCCTAAATTAAAAAAAGTTAAATTATTCCCGCTGCGAAATGTTTTTTATTGTCTATGGTATTACTAAAAGCAAGTCGGCAATCTGTATGGCAACATTCGATCATACGTCACTCCAAATTTTAGTTAACAAACTGTCAGTGACAGTTTCATTGTCAGTGCGGATACTCGCTTTTTACCGGCTCTCAGGAAAATTTCATTTTGTGAGTATTTATGCTTTATTTTCTAGCGTAATATGTTATATAGCAAAGAAAATATGCTCTTTTATGTATTTTAACTGATTTGTTTTATTATATCTTAATTTAAACCGTTTAATCATGGTCGGCAAAGTTGTGTCAGATTTTCGCAACTTTTTACTCAACATTATCTAGGGTTAGGGCTGCCACTTTTAATTTTTTCAACAAACTCTTAATCGACCGTCGTTGTGCTTGTTTAATTGTTTTTTTTTTTTTAAGTGAAAACTTCTTTAGCGGCGTTGGGTATAAAATCTTAAACTCGCGTCAGGACACGTGACCTGATCGAAAAAGCGTAAGACGGATGGATATCAAACATGCTCAACGTTAATAATCAAGTTTTCACTTCTGCCGGCACTCCCGGAGTGCAACTAAGTCATTTATAATACTTAATAAATGTTATCATATTGTTCGACAGATTTGAAACTTGAGCAACCCACCCAAGAGTAGAAGAAAACCAGGGGCAAGACAGTACTCCGATTATTCGCAGGAGATGCTGAATGTGGCGGTAGATTTAGTCACATGTAAGAAAATATCTTCATACGAGGCGGAGAAGCAATTCGGTATACCTAGGCGTACTATTCTTAACAAACGTAAGAATCTTCATGTAAAATCTGTGGAAGAAGAAAAGCATATAGCTGAGGTTGTTAATTTATCAGCAATGTTCGGTTGTCCATTGAGTATGATTGACTTGCGTATTGTTTTGCACGATTATAACACTTCTCTACTAAGCTTTTTCGTGATTTAATAGCAGCATTCTCACGAAATCGTTTTGCTTAATAGTTTAACTTATATATTATTTACTTTTCAGGAAAATGCCGGTTGGAAGAAATGATAAAATTTTACGAATGAACACACACAAAAAAAACGGATTTGACTAATATTTGGTCTAGACCACTAGATTTTAACGATCACAATGTCATTTTTAATTACCAACGCCGAAATGAATATGACAATTCCTTCAGATTCATTCAAAGTTATGATCTAACACCGTTAAAATTAAAAACGTCCAAATTGAAACTGAGTCGTGTCCAGTGAATCTGTATTGCAACGAACAATTACTACATTCAGATGATGAAAATTATGTTACGGCAGAGAACCTCGGTACTTTTTGTTATTCGGATGACAGTGTAAAAGATAAAGATTACATTCCTGATTCAGACGAAAGCTGTTCTGATCAGAGGCGGCTCGTCCTAAGGAGCGCTGGTGCAGTAAACTCCCATAAATAATTATAATAATGTTATACCTGCTCATTCATTTAATAATTAATATCACTAATTAAAATCTATCGTAAAAACTCCAATACTAATATCAATAAAATAAGTACTTTTCAAATAAAATATGTACATCATAACATAAACATGTTCATTTCATAAGTAACGCGCGAAACGGAGCTTACGGAGCGCTCTCGATTACGCTCCTATGAAACAAGATTCAGTACTTTGCCTAAATACGAAATCCAATAAGAGTGACAGAGAAATTTCTTCACAGTCCTGCGCGTGAAACAAAAGATTTACTATGGAAAAATAGCCATTTTTGGAGCGCTGCAAGAAGTTATTGTGGGTTATCCATAAGAGATAGACATATACCATCACGGACTTTTCTGTAGACCTTTTCAATGTGTACTATACTTAGTACATTATTTTGATAAAACTCGTAGGGTTCATGCTTTTTTTTCGATGTGGGTAGGCGGAATAGTATAGACGTTTAATAATTTTATAGTGACCTTCTAAATTGTTTTTAATATAATTGGAGCGTTTTTTTATAGTAATAATATATATATCTATTTTAATATTAAAATAGATATATATATTATTATTTTTTATTTTTTAATAACTTTATGCAGTTTTGAGCAAAAATACATCCACTGTCAACAGGGCATTCTAAGGCAACCACTGAAAATCAGTGTATTGCACTGAGTGGCAGGCCTTTTGTGGCATGCATAGATTTCAGTTAGATTTAAGTTTCTTTGTTTTATTTTATTTGTATTTTTTTTATGTATCCACAATAAACATATTTCATTTCATTTCATTTTTACGTACATGTGCTAAATATACCTGCACCAACCAGTAACTATTTTCCCATAAAATAAATCATTTCCCACCAATTCTTACAATCAAGTTAACCTCTAAGATGGAGTCGATAACTAAGAAGATGGCAGAAATGACCGAAATGTTTATTGTCAAGGTGGATGAGTTCCAGCGTGATTTAAAAAACAGCAATCCCGCAACAAGGATTCCACCTGAGAAGATCGCGTCGGATTTTCATGTTTTTAGAACCTTTGTCATGTCATCTTTGTCATGCCTCCAGACACAAGTCAATCTTTTGAACCAGCTTTATGACCACCAAGAAATGCGGAGTAGCCGCAAGATGCTCTTAATTCATGGTGTTACAGAGACAAAAGATGAAAATCCTAGTGTATGTGTCTCTAAAATAATAGCGAACCACCTTAATGTAACTAGGCAGTACCTTAATGTAAGGAATCATTGGAACATACTTTTACAGTGGAGCCATAACTGGACAGAGATATTTCACCATTGTACAAAACGATACGCTAAGTCTTTTAGAACTAATTCCAGACGATGAAATGTCGATAATTTTACAACAAGCACCTGCACATAATACAAATGTTGTAGTGATTTTCTAACGAAATAATTTTAATAGCTTAATAGCCAATAATAGTGGAACCCCTTGGCCTACTAGATTCCCGAATCTCATGCCTTGTGATTTCTTCCAATGGGAATTTGTCACAGGCCAAAGTTACAGAATAATCGACGTCGTATAATTGCTTTAGGTCGGCAAAATAGGGCCACTGATGTCTTAAGTATTAAGTTGCTTTCGCAGGCCAACAGTGGCTGTGATCGGTATGTCATTTTTTTATTTCTCGTTTTATTTTAAAAAGATTATTATTCTCATATTACTCATTAGGTAAAGTACTTCCTATATCAGTTTTTTTTTTATCTGTAATAGTTGATGCGCAAAACTTTGTCAATAGAGAGTTTATTATATAAAATTGTCATATAGTGCGCCATATTTCAAAAATTAAATGATCTCAACAAGTCCTTGCAGGGAAAAAACACACATATACTGCAACTCGCAGTTAAAATCACGAGTTTCAGAAGAAGTTTCTGATTGAAGAGAAAATTGGAAGAACGTCTCGTAAATACTGACTGTTTTCCCTGCATTAAGAGGTATTTTACAAGAAAAATCATTAGAAATCCTATGCTCTTTAAAAACGAGATCGTGGTCAACCGTTTCCCTATAATGGGCAAAAAAAAGTAACTAACGGCTCACGACATAACTTGGAGGTCGTAAATGTGTTAATCTCAATGCAGGAAATTGTGCCAAAAATTAACAAGTCAGTTAAATCTGTATTTCATATGTTATTCTTCTTTCATTGTTTGTTGAGTTCCAGTTAAGTGAGATTGAAAAATTTGCGAATAAATTTTCGAGAAATCGAAATAACTGTTTTCGGGTTGTTGATGATATAACACAAGTCCCAGAAACAAAAGCAACTAACCACACGATTGACGATAAATGACATTCTTTTGACCCAACTTAAAGTAAAATACAAGAAGTAGAAACACTATCTTTAACAGTCATCATAAAGGTCGTTGCGCTAGGGCAAACAAATTAAAGTTTAAATTCAAGCAGTCAATTGGGCATTATTTTGTAGAAGATACAATATTCTCCCAAAAGCCAGAATTATAAAGACAGTAATAAAAAAAAGACCGAGACAGGCTTTAAAGTAGTCACAATAATTATTGTATGTGACCAAGGCTCAACAAATGTAGGAGCCATCAGTTTATTGAGGAATTTCTGCAATTTGGATCGGGAAAAAAAATATTTCATGAAAGGAGGAGAAAAAATAATATAATATGACATACCTCACTTATTGAAATCCCTCACAATTTTTTTTTGATACACGGTGTGTGCGCGAGGGCAATGACCTCTACGATGTTAAAATGTACTGCGTGCAATATAAATGAAGTGCTAGTTTTTATGCACAATAAAATTAAAGTGATGGATAAATAGAGGGTTGGTGCAGATATGCCGTACTTACAGGGCATTTCAAGCCTACGGACGCGAGCAACCCTTACAGATAAAACTGCAGAATAAGAAGACCATGATAAATATTGTGCAATTCTGTTTGATGAAATTGCGCTAAAAAAAGCGTTTAACTTACAATGAATATGAACATAAAGTGGAAGGTTTTGTTGACCATGGCCCTGGAGAGGGCATTGAAGGCCGTTGCTATTCAACTCAACGGATTACAACTGGTTTGATGCACATTTATACTTTGTTAACTATATTTATTAGCCTACCCTGTGACTTAATTAATAATGGCGGAATAATCTAAAGAATTCAAATAACTTGAAACATCGCGGTTCAATCAGAGGTTGGTTGACAACATAGAAATCTAAATAACAAGACACTAGAAGTCGTAAGCGTGCGTGACCTTGTCGCCACTCAGGTGATTTGCACATCACCAGTGCATTCGTCACTGTTCAGTTGCTCTGGAGACGTATGAGTGTATACATGGTGTGTTTCAGCAATTCCCATTGCGGAAATTCTTCCACAAGTTGTAATTATACTTATAAAGGAATAATATTTCATCGGAAAATATATTTTTTTAGAAATAATGCCGTTTTTCCTTAAAATTATAGAATATTTACAAGTATTACGAGTGTCACCATAGTAATCGAAATAACAATGAATGACACAGTCGACCATTCTTATTATCACGTTTGTTCGTATTGGAGCAAAAAGTCTCATATACTTAGGGATGTTATTCTAAAATAAACCGTAAATTCGTGCGTTAGGATACATATTCAAAAGCTTAATTTAATAGATAAGTTAGTTTTCACTAAAATCAAGCTGTCCAATAAAAGTTTACTTGTGTGTACTGTTTAGCTTTCGGTTTGAATGTGTTGATTTTGGCGACAGCGGTTTTCATACGAATTATGACATTAGAGCACTTCTATGTGTCTTGTTATTTAGATTTCTATGGTTGACAAGTTTTGAAAACTTTATTGCGACATTGAAAGCAAGTAGAAGAATTACAACTGCGGATCGGGAAAATAAAAGAGTTGTTTACTGATTTTGAAAAATGTCAAATTAGAATAGAAGTTTTGTGTTCTGTTCTTGATACACAAATACAGGAAAGAGACGCTACAAAGGGGAAATTCTATTCATGTTTAGCCAGTGCTCTAGACTTTAATTAAATTACATGCTGATAAACATTATTCGTCACGTGAAGAGAGTTTCTCAAAAAAATTATGATTTAAATATTAAATTACCCGTCATTAAACTTTTGGTAGTAATTACTTCATTTGGCTAGAATACGGCGACACCTCACGAGACAAGCGACGGAACGACTCACGTGAAATTTATTTACCTTATTAATAAATTGCACTTAAAAGTAAAAAACCTAAGTCTTATTTCAATATCCATTCTTGTACATAATTCGCATACTAGAAGTAGCCAATTCGGCATTATTATGTAGATTGTAGAAGGTACAATATCCTCCCAAAAGTTAGTTAGCATTATAAAAACAGTAATAAAACAATAACCGAAACAGGCTTTAAAGTAGTCACAATTGTATGTGACCAAGGCCCTATAAATGTAGAAGCCATTAATTTATTGAAGAATTTCCGCAATTTGAATCGGGAAAAAAATATTTCATGGCAGAGGGAGAAAAGAATAATATATAATATATGACATTCCTCACTTATTCAAATCCATGCGAAACATTTTTTATCAAGCTGGGTTAATTAAAATTAATGAAAAATTTGGCCAATGTAGTCATATAAAAAAAGCTGAGGAGAGAAATAGAAGTTTTTTTTTTAATTTAAATAAATTAACTCCATTGGTCGTGAACCCAAATTTCAAAATAAAAATGAAAGTGAAGTATGCAGCTTCCCCTTTAAGTAATACGATGGCAGCAGTTCTTAAAATGCATGGGGTCGTGAACCCAAAGGACATTGCCAGTGTTCGGACCAAGTGCTGCCCAGGAATGAATGTAATTGCAATGGGATCCTAAGGGTAGACGTCAAAATAATCGTACATGCTTTGAAAAATATGTGTCCTCGACCGTTTTCAGCTTATTTAAAGATAAGTTCGGGTCATAACAATTTGAAACCAATTTTGTTTAAAGGACAATTAATGTACAGTAAAACAAGCCATAATAGTTATGTTTAGAATTAGACTAGAGCAGATAATAGTCCGGGATACATCGCCCATTTTTGCAAGTGATTACTATCAAGCTAATTTTTCGTGAGTAGCTTTATTTTGATGAGATGCCCAATAATTTCATGTACGAAACTCTCGATTGTGGTAGCTACCAGAGGAAACAAGGATAGAATATTTTGATTTGATGGTTCTCAAATATTAATTACTAACTGAATGTTTTTTTTTGTTCAATCTCAAGATAATTATCTAAATTATTCGAAAAAATATTTGTCCTACAAAATCTATGGTTTGATCAAAGAGTCCCCCTTTCCAATGTGTATCGATAACGAAGTCATCATAAATGATTAGTAACCAGCTGATTTTTTTATTTTCACTTATTTAATACTTATATAATTCAACAGACATATTGTCCTACAAATTGCGTAATAAATATTTGAGAACCGTCAAATCAAAATTTTTTATCCTTGTTACCTCTGTAAGCTACCACAATCGAGAGTTTCGTTCATGAAATTATTGGGCATCTCATCAAAATAAAGCTACTCACGAAAAATTAGCTTGATAGTAATCACTTGCAAAAATGGGCGATGTATCCCGGACTATAATTTTTGAAACAAAAAAAAATCGCAGTCGGATGAAACCCATTAGAAAAGGAGGGGAATATGATAAAAATGTAAGGAAAAATAAATTACGGTCAATCCGAGTTCGGGAAGCGGGAGGGGGGAGCTTTTAAGAGAAAAAAATGGTTTCTCTCGATTTCCGACAAAACTACAAGTCCTATAGAAAAAAGTTCAATGGCAAAGTTGTAGGTAATTAAAAGTTCTACAACTTTTGTATTCACAATTTTTTCACATAACCTCAAAATTTAGGTGAAAAATTCAAAAAACCAAGTTTTTGGTCTTTTATTTTTATCTACTTCAAAATTTATTTTTTTTCTACGAAATTTGGTGGAAACTTACTTTATTATGTCCCAAATACACTGTAATTTATTTGATTGAAAATATTTATTTTTTCGCCTTATTTTGAATTAATACCAAAAAAACAACCTAATTTTCAATCGAAAAGTCACCCGTCAAAATATCAGCCTTTTTCAAAAACTTGGGGTGCCTTTTATTCATTGAAATCTCTACTTTCATATGGTGTAAAAAAATAAACACCACCATAGTAAATGTTCTCAGGAAATGCATACAAACAGTGTGAAAATTAGCTTTTACTAAATCAGGCACACTTCTCGAACTACCTGAAATGTTTTTATCGACATCATTTTGCTTTTGAATATGCTGTAAAATATTAAACTTAGAACAGATAATTATTTTTCTTTTGAAATATTACCGAAAAGCCGATACAAGAGAAGATATAGAGTTCAAGAAGTGTGCCTGATTTAGTAAAAGCTCATTATTAACACTGTTTGTATGCATTTCCTGAGAACATTTACTATAGTAGTGTTTATTTTTTTTACACCATATGAAAGTAGAGATTTCAATGAATAAAAGGCACCCCAAGTTTTTGAAAAAAGCTGATATTTTGACGGGTGACTTTTCGATTGAAAATTAGGTTGTTTTTTTGGTATTAATTCAAAATAAGGCGAAAAAATAAATATTTTCAATCAAATAAATTACAGTGTATTTGGGACATAATAAAGTAAGTTTCCACCAAATTTCGTAGAAAAAAAATAAATATTGAAGTAGATAAAAATAAAAGACCAAAAACTTGGTTTTTTGAATTTTTCACCTAAATTTTGAGGTTATTTGAAAAAATCGTGAATACAAAAGTTGTAGAACTTTTAATTACCTACAACTTTGCCATAGAACTTTTTTCTATAGGACTTGTAGTTTTGTCGGAAATCAGGAGAAACCATTTTTTTCTCTTAAAAGCTCCCCCCTCCCACTTCCCGAACTCGGATTGACCGTAATTTATTTTTCCTTTTATTTTCATCATATTCCCCTCCTTTTCTAATGGGTTTCATCCGACTGCGATTTTTTTTATCTTTTCATTATTTTTAAAGGCTTCTACCCCAGTCTAAATATAACTATACAGAAAAAAATATTAGCAAACTATAGTCACTAATTTCACGTCCATACAAAATAAAAGTGTCCTATTGCGTAATGAAAATTAACATATCATAAAATAATCAATACTAGGCAATTTTTGCAATAATAAATACTGTTAAGTAAAAACCGGTGACTTAATTTATTGTTTTTATTCATGTAATCGTTAATTTATTACGTCTATAATTATTAAATTACTGTTTACAATAAAATCCCAAACATCATTCCTGTGAATAACTCCAGGTAGATAACGGTGTTTTAAACGCTCCCGAAAAAGAATTCTACCATATCGCAATTAAATTGTATGCTAGCAACACTGTTACATCACATCACGTGACTTTGAGAACGCCATGTTGTCCCTTCATTTAGTTTTGGTTGAAAAAGTACGCGCACAGAAAAAAATGCTCAAAATATTCCTGTGAAAAACTAGTGAGTGAGATAAATTCTAAAGTGGATTACACGAATCTGGATACACAGTCTGAAATAGTATGTTTTGGTGCTCATCCAACACAAGACATTGTTTTCAAGGTAAGATATTTGTTGTTTTGACGATGCATTTTAGAGGTTATAATCCATATTTTTCTTTCCTGTGGATAACGTTACACGACTTAGGGCCCGTTCATACTGCTCATTGTTACTCACAGGAATTTATAGATTTGTGAGTAACACTTAGTAAAACGAATCAGTTTGTATAGTAACTGTGCGTGCAATCAATAACGAGTGGTTCACTCCGAGCGAAAACCTCATTTCATCTTCCGAACCGCTTGGTTTTTACCCGACTGCCACAGAAAGAGGGTTATGTTTTTCGAGAGTATGTATGTATGTATGTATATAAGTATGTATGTATGTTTGTATGTGGACAAAAAATTCTTTTTCACGTGCTACAGCACAAACTGCTTGACCGATTTTGACATGTGAGGTGTCATTAGATTTGTCTGAGCTGGCTGCGCGAGTGACACTAGCTACATTAAAATTTCAAGAAATGAAAATGGCGGATTTTAGACGCAAAATACAATTTTCAAATTACCACAGTCGGGTTTTTGTTTTTAAATACTTCAGCTTGTGTTCGTATTTTAATCGACTGAAAAAAGGGGTAGGTTCTCAATTCATGGGTCGGTTTTTGTTTATTTGTTTTTGTACGTTTATATATTTGCATGAAATATACTGGCATGAAAACTGGGCGAGATTTCTGGAATAATCAATTATAATTATTTTTATATTTTATGGAATGGACTTTTTGGGCATATTTGTGCATAAATTGAAACTAATTGACTTTACATACTTACTTTAGATGGCGCCAATGTCGAATGCTGAGAGACAAAGAAAATACCGTGAAAAATTAAAACAAGATGCAGAAAAATACGAGGAGAAAAAGAAGAAGCATAGAGAATACATGAAAGCTGCTAGAAAATAGGGAATGCAATCCCGATCCCGCGGGATCCCGATCTCGCGAGATCTCGTGTAATTTTTCGGGATCAATCCCGACGCATTATATGACGAGATCCCGTTCGAGATTGACGGGATTGGGCGGCAGTGGTCAGCGACGCAACACACAACCACTCGGGGCGCAAGCGGCTTCTAAAAGTCCTTTTGCACGTATATCCACGTCCACGGGCTTAGACAAATTAGAATCTACCATTAAAAAAGAAATGGATTTGTTTGAGTGTGGAGAAACAAGGGGGCGATTTTTGCAGTTTGCATACAGGGTGTAATCGTTAAGTGTGCACAGGCGATTATTCCATAACTATTATAGATATCAAAAAACTTTAAACTGATATTGAAAGTACTAATATACCTAATGAGTAAAATGACAATAAGAACTTTTTTAAAGTAAAACGAGAAATATCCAAAAATGTTACATGAAACGCTCCCATACATTTGATTTCCCATACATGTTGTATTCAAAGCAAATGTTCGAAATGGTATCCTCGATATGGAATACCATTGTATTCCACATCGAGCTCTATTTACAGTTTCTGAATGAACTTTCATTAAAATTAGCGAAGTAATTAAAGCACAAAATCAAATAAAAAAGCAAAACCTTTCATATTAAATGTATGAAATATGTAGTCATATTTTATACTAAATATATGGGAGCGTTTCAAGTGACATTTTTGGATATTTCTCGTTTTATTTATAAAAAGTTAATAATGTCATTTTACTCGTTAGGTAAAGGGCTTTCGATATCAGTTTAAAGTTTTTTGAAATCTGCAATAGTTACGGAATAATCGCCTGTGCACACTTAACGATTACACCCTGTATAATTGCTTCGCCAGTGGCGAATCGCCACGCTGTTGCCAACCAGCGTTGAGTCGGAGAGGGCATTCTCAGCAGCGGGGTACATTGCAACGGACATTAGATGCCGTTTAGCAGATGAAACTATTAATACCCTTTGTTTTTTAAGGAGTCATTTAACATTTTCAAAATCACTTTTTTTCCTAATTTCCTTGAAATAAGCTTATTGTTTTGATTACCTAATTTATCTTCGTTAATTTCTTTACAACCTGATTATTATTTAGTTGGTAATATTAAAAGAATAAAGGTTTTTATTTTCTTTCGAGTAATATGTTATTTGAGTTAACCTTACAAATCACAAACAAGCAGTTATTAGCTTTTTCAGTCATCTGAACTCAACATTTTTTTTTAATTAGACGGGATCCCGAAAATTCCGGGATCCCGCGGGATTGATATTTCTAATCCCGCGGGATCCCGAATTTGCAATCTCGAGTCGGGATTGCATTCCCTACTAGAAAACCAATCGCAGAACTGTCTGAAAAAGAAAAGGAAAAAAAGCGACGAGAATGGAGACTTGCCAAAAAAAAACAAAAAGAAGGTGGTGTAACAAAACCAAAAAACAACAAGTGTTGTGCATTAAATGCACGATTATGTGTAAAATTGAAGAAGCGAATAACAGATCAAAAGAAATTTATAGATAATATATTTATCTTGTCTTGTCTAAGTGTATGCTTTTGATTTTTCTTGTCTATTAATAGAACTTGTTAAAAATACATTTATTGATGTTAGCAGTTGTGTCAGTCTAACAATAAATAAAAATATAATAATGTACTATTTGTTGTTTCAATGTGAAAGCATCCTAATATTCCTGTGAGTAACATTTTCTCATCAGGTGAGTAACGTTACTACCCGGACTTCATGTGAGTTGCGGTCGATTATTCTGACCTCTACCCCCTAGCATTAATATACATAAAGAAAAAATATTAAAAAAAAATCCCCCCTGGAAAACATATAAAAAAAATCACGAATGTGTACCATATGTCGATGGCCCGTGGAGGTGGTAAACGGCAGATTGAAACGGGATTTCAAGTTATTTCGCCAGGAATACTGCAACATATCCTTGCCTCACTTTTTTTCCGATCTTAAAATCGCCGCTGAGCTCACTAATGCATTTCATGTGGATTTATTAGATAATCCTCATTGCCGTGATTTCATCAATGTAGTTAGAGAGGGGATGGACTCTAATAATGATTTGGCTGATTACGTCGATTCCAAAAGGCTAAACCGAAACAGAGTCGCTTTTGATAACATTAATGTTGTTCAGAACAATGTATTTCCAGTTCTCACCGCTGAGGAATTGACTTTATTCGCAGTTGGTAGATACCAAATAAAACTCGCTCCGAGTTACTATAGCGAGCATATACGAAATGTAGAAACATTTGTTATACAACAATGTCAACCAATACAAGAACAAGTTCATGTTTCATCTAGTATATCATCATATAAATGATTTGTTTCCGGATGCGACATTTTTTGCGTGGAATTATTCAGAACCTGGCCATGGCAAAGGTGCCCCTGATAGCGTAGGTGGCGCATTAAAAA
Organism: Colias philodice; assembly: GCF_061535455.1. NCBI lineage: Eukaryota > Metazoa > Arthropoda > Insecta > Lepidoptera > Pieridae > Colias > Colias philodice. The sequence goes on along the minus strand of NC_143114.1, from coordinate 3,787,237 downwards.
GAACAGCTGATAAGGCAGTGGCTGAAGGCAAGGACATCGTAAATTTGAAATCTCTCCAAGAAATTTTGTTGGCTAGATGTTCTTCAATAAAACTATTCGAAGTTACCACTGCTAATATCGCGAAGATATAAGACTTAGTCAAACAGTCAACAATCATTGCTGCACTTCGTGGAACCCAAAAAATTCGTCAATTTGTCTTCAGTAAATGTCTTGAAATTTAGAAGTCTTTCATGTTGTGAATGCGCAGAAAAGTGTATGTAATATATTATAATACGTGTATGTGTGTATGTATATATATTATAGTATATTATTATGTCTATATTTTACATTATACTATTAATATTGTATTTATTTTCTTTTCTTCAATTAAAAATATATTATGACGAATAATTGCTCTCGGGGCTCACTGAAAATCGGTGCTGTGACGTTTTTTTTTTTACGTCACAGATGTTCACCGAGTGATTTCCCCTTTTAATGGCATCATGCTTCACAGACTACACACTTCAATGTGTATTTTTAAGTATTGTAGTAGTATTGTAGCATATAAGTATTGTATAAATTGTTTTTCATTATGTACGTGTGAGGCTATGTGTCATTAAATAAACGTTTTTTTCTTTTCTTTCTTTCTTTCTTTCTTTCTAAACATTTTCACATGGGATATTACAAATCTTCAAAACTTTGCATCGAAAAACCATCACAGCCAACCACATCCTTTGAATTAAAATCACGAAACAAATCTAATGATGATGGACATTCGTCAAATGATGTTATTTGTACGCACAGTAATATCACTTACAATATTGGTGATAACGTACTTATCAAATGGGACGAAAATGTTTACACAGGGGAAATAATATCAGTTTCTGAGGAAGGCGCTTTAGGAAGTGTATGAAAAGAGGAACTAAATCTTGGAAGTGGCCTAAAATCAAAGATGAACAGTTTATATGCCTGGCATGACATTCTGAGGAAGATTGAGCCTCCAAAATTAATCAGTAGGGGATGTTATTTTATAAAAGACTTAAACTAGTCTAAAAGATCTGATTAAGATTTAATTGTAATTTTAAGACTGAATCGTTTAAGATTACAAATTTTAAAAGTAGGTTACCTACTAAATTAGAAGTTAATTTTTGTTTTGTTGAGTTAATACTAAACGTTCATTTTATGTATGAGACTAAAGTTTAAAATAAGAAGTTTTTCTGTTATAAAAAATGCTGTTAGAAGAATCTTTAAGTTAGCAAAGGTTTTGTTATTAAATTAAGTGCTTATAACAAATAAAAATAAGTTTAAATTAGAGTTATGCCAAAGTGCTGCAATAATTTTGTGATTCGCTGAAATTACTCATTGATCTTACTTATTGTTTAAGAACAAAATTTCATTCAATAATTAAAGATTATACTTAAAAAAAAAACATTTTATTTGAAAAGCTTCTTGACTTGTCTGTAATAATAATAATCATTCCCTCACCTTGATTGTCATTCCCTCACTTTGATTTTTTTTAATGTCCTCATAACTTTTATAAAACGCGATAATGTTTGGGACCACTACATAATTAAATTCAAGTAACATTAGTACTATCAAATTCACATACAAGAAATATCAAATAATTTAAATATTTTTTGGAATTTTAAGATTTCGCCATTTCGTGAAAATTTCGCCATTACGAGAAAATTACCCGGGTACGGATAAAAACCCAATTAGCACAATATGGAAATATACCTATTCAATATAAAATGGCGAAAAAATCGGTGTACGATAAAATTGCCTTGGGGGAAATTCTATCGGATGCTGAATGTCGTACGATTAATGATAACGGGCGTCTTCACCCACCTTCCCATGAAGTATACCGAAAATTTTCGAATTTGATGGCGGACAAAGGGTCAGTTATCACACCCAAACATGTCCATACCATCATCAACAACAACCGTGCTGGGTTTCGAGATACAATCATGCGAATTTTCGGCATTCGCGGGCGAGAAAGAAGCACCTCCGTGAATGATGCCAATTACAGTGTCGAAAAGTGTACAGACCAGTCCACCGTTACGCTAACCAGTTTGACATCTGTGAAGCTAAGCCTAGTGATTTCACAGGAGAAATGGAAAAGCATAAAACCCCAAAAGAAATTATACGGTAAGCGCATGTATTGGAAGTTACGAGAAGGGTGGGCAGACGTGGTTGCTGAAGCTTTGTGGGTGCAGCATCATTAAGACTGCGTATTTACGTTAAAAATCAAAATATATACCTGAGTACAACGTCCAAATTTTTTTTAACTATAGAAGGGTACTGCCGCGAATGCCACGCAAAGATATGTTGCACATTATTGAAAGAGCCATCGAAAGGAGTCGATGTTATACTCCAATGCAGCATTGACGGCATTAGGCCCGAATCCCATTCCGGAAAGAAAAGAAGGCAGTTGAGAGGAGCTCGTCGCCTCAAAATTGCAGACAACTTCATCGATGGCCTTTAAGTAATACGATGGCAGCAGTTCTTAAAATGATGGCATGGAGTCGTGAACCCAAATTTCAAAATTAAAATGAAAGTGAAGTATGCAGCTTCCTCTTAAAAAAAATAAAAGCATGTGTATTGACTCAAAGAGCTGCAACAAAACTTTACGGTATCCCAAGGAGCACAATTAAAAATAAATTAAGAGAAAAACACACAAAAGATATGGGGGTAGACCGCCAACTTTAACTGAAGTTGAAGAGAATGCAATCATATGACATGCATTAGCGTTAGTTGACCTAGGGATCCCTGTCGGTATGCGAGATTATGATTATGATATTTATTTATTTATTTAATTTATTTATTTAATTTAAAGACATTTTACCTGGATGGGAATGGGGAAAACTGTTTCTAGAACGTCACCCTAGCATTAAAAGTCAAAGTTGCACACAACATTAGCCGCAAAAGGGCCCAAGTCAATAAAAAAATAATAGAGGAATACTTCAATAACTTACAACAGGAAATCAGGGATGTTCCACCAGAAAACATATTTAACTTCGATGAAACTGGATTTCATGATAATCCCAAGAAAGCAAAAATTCGGTTTGATGAAATTGCGCTAAAAAGCGTTTAACTTACAATGAATATGAACATAAAGTGGAAGGTTTTGTTGACCATGGCCCTGGAGAGGGCATTGAAGGCCGTTGCTATTCAACTCAACGGATTGCAACTGGTTTGGTGCACATTTATACTTTGTTAACTATATTTATTGGCCTACCCTGTGACTTAATTAATAATGGCGGAATAATCTAAAGAATTCAAATAACTTGTAAAACATCGCGGTTCAATCAGAGGTCGGTTGACAAGTTTTGAAAACTATATTGCGACATTGAAAGCAAATAGAAGAATTACAACTGCGGATCGGGAAAATAGAGTTGTTTACTGATTTTGAAAAATGTCAAACTAGATAAGAAGTTTTGTGTTCTGTTCTTGATACACAAATACAGAAAAGAGACGCTACAGATGGTAAATTCTATTCATGTTTAGCCTTAGCCAGACTTTCATTAAATTTCTTCAAAAAATGATGATTTAAATGTTAAATTACCTGTCTTTAAACTACCTACTTTTGGTAATAATTACTTCATGTGGCTAGAGCGAGAACGAGAAGTGACGGAACGACTCACGTGCAATTTATTTACCTTATTAATAAATTGCACTTAAAAGTAAAAACCTAAGTCTTATTTCAATATCCATTCTTTTACATTATTCGCATACAAGAAGTGGCCAATTCGGCATTATTTTGTAGAAGGTACCCTCCCAAAAGTTAGCCAGCATTATAAAAACAGTAATAAAACAATAACCGAGACAGGCTTTTAAGTAAGCTCCAAAGCCCTACAAATGTAGGAGACATCAATTTATTAAAGAATTTCTGCAATTTGAATCGGGAAAAAAATATTTCATGGCAGAGGGAGAAAAGAATAATATAATATATGACATACCTCACTTATTCAAATCCATCGGAAACATTTTTTATCAAGCTGGGTTAATTAAATTTAATGAAAAATTTGGCCAATGTAGTCATATAAAAAAAGCTGAGGAGAGAAATAGAAGTTTTTTTTTTTTAATTTAAATAAATTAACTCCATTGGTCGTGAAACCGAATTTCAAAATTAAAATGAAAGTGAAGTATACAGCACCCGCTTTAAGACAGCAGTTCTTAAAATGATGGCATGGAGTAGTGAACCCAAATTTCAAAATTAAAATGAAAGTGAAGTATGCAGCTTCCTCTTTAAATAATACGATAGCAGCAGTTCTTAAAATGATGGCATGGAGTCGTGAACCCAAATTTCAAAATTAAAATGAAAGTGAAGTATGCAGCTTCCTCTTTAAATAATACGATAGCAGCAGTTCTTAAAATGATGGCATGGAGTCGTGAACCCAAATTTCAAAATTAAAATGAAAGTGAAGTATGCAGCTTCCTCTTTAAATAATACGATAGCAGCAGTTCTTAAAATGATGGCATGGAGTCGTGAACCCAAATTTCAAAATTAAAATGAAAGTGAAGTATACAGCACACGCTTTAAGTAATACGATGGCAACAGTTGAGGAGCTTCTGTTCAAAAGGAGATAAATCCACTTTACATTTTTATTTTTTTTATTGTTCTCTATGTTCGAATACACCAACTTGTGCACACATTTTGCTTCAAAAAGCTATATTTCCAATACAAAAACGACGTTCAAATTTCAAGTTTCAATCAAAGGGAGATAATTCCGAACGATATTTTTAGAAATAAATGTTTTGAACAAAAAGAGATATATTTCATATAAAATGTCGACTAGACCAAAATTATCGGTACAAAAGGAGATATTTTCGTTTCGTTTCGACTACGATTATTTTAAAATCGATTTGTTATGTCAAAGACGGTTAAAAGAGCTTGTATCCAGAGCTACAAAATGTATGATTAAAAACAGTTTATTTTTTTCTATTTCGTCATTCGTCAGTCACTTCACATGTCAATTTCTCCTGTGATTTCTGCCAAACGCGTTGACTATTCTGTATTTTTTTAGAAAAAGATTATAAAATAGACAATTACATCCGTTCAGCGTGTGTTTTTTGTAAAATGGACACTGTAGGCCAGTTGAATTCTGGTCCGAGAAAGAAACAACGAAAAGATCGGTCTACTTATAAAAATAAGACGTAAGTACTTTCTTTACCATGAGGCCACTGAGCACTGTTCATGTTCTAGTACAAAGGATCACAGTATGGTCTTCAACTTTGATAATTTTCTGTTTTAGGTACACAGATAAGGATCCTCTTGGAATTAATTTTAAGCAGCCATGTCAACACAAGACCTCCAGTAAATTCAAATGTTCTTCGGTAACACTTCGGAATGTTATAAAAAACCGAAAGTTGTTTTTTTAAATATAACTATAACCTTTACTCAGCTAATTATCAGAAATATTGCTTTTCTGAAAATTCTCTTATGGTGGATTTATCTCCTTTTGAACAGAAGCTCCTCAGTTCTTAAAATGATGGCATGACAACGCAGAAGCAATTTGTGAAACTGCATTTGTTGTAGAACAATTAAACAAATTATTTTATTGTACCGTAGAACGGTATGAATAGAAACGTAGAGGTGAATGGAAACAAAATCAAAGAAATTATTCCAAGGGTTATCTTGAGCGTTTTAGAAGAAAAACTACCATAAACTGTATTTTTTTACTAACTGTAGTAGTTTTTTTCCTTAACTGGCAACACTGAATTGCAGTGAAGTTAGTCACAGACTGAAAAAAATCATTTCTAGTCATCGTAGTCGACCAGTGCCTAAAACTTTAGTCATAAGCTTTGTGTTTATTCGATACAAAAACGGTTCTGTGTAAATACGCCTGGATAGTATTGTTCCACAGTTATTCTGGATTCATTCAAATGAGAAGGTTACAAAAATATTGTTTGTTTGACTCATATGATTTGTTAAACTGCTGACTTGATTGTTATGAAACTAGGTATTTATTGCCTCTGCCTGCCGAGGAAGGTTTTTTATTAGACCACTCATAATTTCTATCGGGGAAATTTCCTTGGTAAAAACCTGTTAGGTATCTACTGATTATGCAACTACCTACTTATCAAACACATTTTATTCCAGGTGTATTCCAACATGCCACGTGTTTGATCCCACCGGTAAAAGATATAAAAAGTAGAGTCAGTCATTACTGAAGCCGTCGAGGCATACAGGACTAGCAATGAATCCTTTTAGGCTATAGCTGAAAAGTACAAGATAGTTTGTCTGTTCTGTATAGAAACTGTACAAGAACGTTAAAAAAACAAGGAGGACAAACTGTTTCATCGGATGATAACCTTCATCGAAAGATATTAAAAAGGGATTCGGAAGAATTTTCCGAAAAGACAAATCATGCTTCCTGGAATTATTATTTAAAAGTAATGCAAACCAAAGTTTAAAAATGCAATAACATTCAAAGAATCTAAGAATGAAATCGTTGAATGAAAGGTTTCGAATATCTTTAAGATCTTTTGAAATCTTTTGAATAAAACTGGGTTTCAATATTTAAATTTAAGACGATGAAAGCAGGACTCAATTAAAAATTTGTTTGGCAACATTGGACAGCACAGCGTAACAAATAAAAATCCGACAAGCTCACATTTTACCGCGGCGTTAAAATTCTATATAAGTGGTTTACCAGGTCCACATAGCCGCGGTTCCAATTGTGAAGGCGATTCGAATGAACTTGTTAAATCATTTAATCGTTTAAATTGTTTAAATCGAAAATAAGACAAATCTAGAGGAAATTGAAATTGGATATTATTCTAATGACACTTCTGACCCTGTGTTGTCACTTCTCGAAGATCCTACAATAGAGGAATACGAATTGGATGTGTACTCATTTGAAGACCAACCAGTTGTCTATGTCAGTGGTTATTAAGCTGCAAAATTATTAAATAAAAGTACTTGTATTAACTGCAAACAGTTTTTGTCCATAGAAGATCCTAAGGATGACAACTTAATAATTATGTATCCTTTAGAGCAGTGATGCACAGACCGCAACCCGCGGGCCGCGTGCGGCCCGCCGGTCGAATATTGGTGGCCAACCGACAGCATAATTCATAAATAATACTCTCGTACATTCGAAAAATATTGAATTCTATTCCAGAATAAAACTGAATATTTCTGGCGGAAAAGCAAAGAGATGTACCGGAACTTAAAAATCCTGATTGGTTATGTGATTTTGCTTTTTAGTTGACATAACAAATTATTTGAATGTCTCGAACACACGGCTTCAAGGCAAAAATAAACTGATATCCCAGCACTACGCTCATGTATCATCCTTTCAATGCAAGCTGACACTTTTCAGATCGCAATTGAATTCTGGAAATAACAACCATTTTCAGAATTATAAGAAAATGGCTGAAAAATTCAACAAAACTGCGATTAATTCCTGTTATGTAGAAAAGCTGGATATTTCGATTCAATCTTTTCATGACAGATTTTCGGAGTTTAAAAAAGTGAAACCTCTGTTGAACATATTCAGCAATACTTTCACGATTTCAGTTGAAAATGCGTCAGAGTCAATGCAGTTAGAAATTATCGACATTCAAAACGACCAAGATTTACGCAACAAATTCAACGAAGGAGACTTGCTGAACTTTTACCGCTGCATTGATAAAAATATGTACAAAGAGTTGCGCATAAACGCTCTGAAATGTGCCAGCTTATTTGGTTCTACCTATATATGTGAACAAACCTTTTCGATATTAAATAGTAATAAAACAAAAAATCGAAACCGCCTTGCAAACGAAAGTTTGGAAGCAGTTTTACGTGTTGCTACAAGTAAATTTAAGCCAAATATAAAAAAGATTGTAAGCACTATGCGCAGTGCCACGCTTAAAATTAATAAATTCTTTTTCAATTTTAATACATTATGATTTTTTTTTTATTGTCTTTAATTACCTATACTTCTGGCGGCCCGCTATCAGTTCATAATATGCCCGAGCGGCCCCTAGTCTTAATAAGTCTGTGCATCCCTGCTTTAGAGAGTGGTGGCAAAATAAAAGAACATTGACATATCCGTCAAAAAAATTATGCAAATGTGTAATAAATGATGCAAAAAAATTACGAAGCCACACTTTCTAATAGGATACACAAATTAAATATTGGACAAGAATGCTGTTTACAGTTAAACATTAACTGTGTTTTTACATGATTCCGTTGTCAAAAACACTACACTGAAGTAATGGAAAATTTAATATGAGCCTCAGTAGTCTTTTTATAAGAAAGAGTTGCAAAATAATAAATTATCGGTATAAATTGACTGAAAGGGAATTAGTAGCTAAAAAAAAAGTAATGCAACAGCAAAGAATGGAACAATAACTAGATGTATTGCAGGCCAGTTAGTATAGTCATACTGTTTGGTCGTCTGAATATTTTACCTAGAAAATTTACCTCTTCGGGTTGAATTTAGGTTTCTTTACCGAGATATTATTTTATGGCTCCAGCGATACCTTCAAAAAATTAAAGAATATCGAAGGTATATTTATTACTAAGATGAAACCTGGATCAAATAAGGTAATTAAAATTTTCTTTACATTAAATTGATTGTTATTTTTCACTATCTTGAAGGAACAGTGTTATCGGGCCAGGCCTTGCTAGATGGTTTAGCTGGCTTAAAATTGTCTTCAGGTAAGGGCAAATTAACAATTATCGGCAGAAATAACAATTATAGGCGGGGAAGAAGGATCCATAGCAGACAGATTATTAATATTTGAAGACAAAAAAAAAGAAGATTATCATCAAGAGATGAATGCCGACTCCTTTGAGAATTGGTCTTGCCAAAACTAAAACTTAAAGTCTGTAGTAGTGATGGATAATGCTCCCAACCACTCCAGGAAACTAGAATTGCTGCCTACAAAACCAGCTGTGTGCGCATAACTGTGCTGAAATATGGAGTAACTGCGTGTCTCATACAATTAAAGAAGAGGACAAAATGTATGATTTCGATATAATTCATGTCACCGAAAGCGACAGTGATGATTTTTATCTGATGAATAATTAAACAAATTACATGTGTTGTGTTGTTTTTTTTCTTCATTACCTACCTATAATTGTTCGACCTTCGGCCATTAAAAAAGATCCTGTAGTGACAAAAGGCCTGACACCTGAAACTGCTAAAAACCGACAAATATGGAAAAAGAGTGCCAAATAAATGGGACTAAGGCAAGAAAGATGATTACATCTACAATTACAAGATTGAGCAGGACAGTTTCGCTGACCAAAGTTTTTTGTATACACCACTATTTTTTAATCAGTACAAAAAAATTTACAGGGCTTTAAGTATCTTTAACCAATCATATTTGTGTAAGAAATAATTAAAAACACTAACAAACAGAAATGTCCCAATATTGTCCACATAAATATGTAAAAATTGTTAAACATATAATTTAATCAATGACCTACACTAGGTTGGTTTTTTTCGCCGCGTTTGTTTACGTTTTTCCCGGCACGATGTGGTGTCAATTCACATCGCGGGATTATGTGCTTATGCTTCGTGCGTATTTTTTGAGTGGGGAAATCTCAAGTGCAGCAGTACGTATGTACAGAGAAGAGTACCCGAACGCTCGACCGACGAATGTACGAACCGTGGTAAATGCTAACCAGCGTTTACTTGACTACGGTTCGTTTCACGCACCGTCCCACAGTACAGGACGAGGAAGACCGGCGTGGTCACAAAACGTTTACGACGATGTACTAGTATATTTTGAAGAAGATCCTCGACGGAGTACGAAAGACGCTGCGCGACGGTTTAATATCAGCCAGTCCTGTGCCTGGAATATTGTCAAGAAGGCTGGATTACATCCATATCACTTTAGAAAATCACAGGAATTAACCGCCGTTGATCATGGACCGAGAATTTCATTTTGCAACTGGATATTAAATAATACCGAAGCAAACATGTTATTTTCCGACGAATGTTTATTTACGCGTGTTGGCCTATTTAACCAACATAACGAACATTCATGGTGGTCGATTCGGATCGGTCGATTGGAATATAGTCAACAAGGCTGGATTACATCCGTATCACTTTAGGAAATCACAGGAATTAACCGCCGTTGATCATGGACCGAGAATTTCATTTTGCAACTGGATATTAAATAATACCAAAGCAAACGTGTTATTTTCCGACGAATGTTTATTTACGCGTGTTGGCCTATTTAACCAACATAACGAACATTGGTGGTCGATTCGAAACCCGATGTTAACAAGGGAGCATTCTTTCCAACACCGATTTAGTGTGAATGTTTGGGCAGGAATACTGAATGATAACATCGTTGGCCCTTACTTCATAGAAGGGCGTCTAAATGGAGAAAATTATTTAAATTTACTTCAGACTATGATCTCATCAATGTTGGAGGATATCCCGATAGCAACTTTATGAGGCCTCTGGTTACAACAAGACGGCGCGCCACCACACTACCATAGCGCGGTTCGTGAATTTCTCACAGCGGAGTTTGAAAGACATTGGATCGGTCGAGGCGGGCCTGTAGCTTGGCCTCCTCGCTCATCTGACCTCACACCCTTTCACTTCTTTTTGTGGAGTGAAATTAAGAGACGTGTATACAAAAGTGAGCCGGATAGTGTTCAACAATTAAAACAGCGCATATTGGACGCTTTTGACGAAGTGAAAAGACCAAAAAAACGTACTTCTCTCTTTTAAAAACAATTTAATTAAACGTGCCCGTCTGTGTATTGACAATGGTGGTGGACATTTTGAAGGACAAAATACTTGTAAGGTATGTTGACGTTCTTTGTCGGGGCACCAATGATGAGTGCCCCGACAAAGAACATCAACATGTTATTATAATAATGTATACTACATGAAAATCTAATTTATTGAGAGATTAAATTGAAGAATATAATATTTTAATATGACGACACCTAACCTTGGAGCGATGCCGTCGTTGGAAGTTTTCGCCATCACTGTTTCTTCACACATACCCGATTTTTGGGCGGACCAACCGCGGGTATGGTTTTATCAAGTGAAAGCAGATTTGACCTCATCATATTCACGCCGAAGGATGTTATAGTGCAAATTACAGACTTTTTCAAAAAGCCGCCGGCCACAAATAATTTAAAAAAAACTGAAAAATAAACTTTTAACCTTATTTGAAGACTCGAAACACCGACAAATTGAAAAATTAATCGAACAGATGTAGTTGGGAGACCAAAAACCCTGCCAGCTATTACATCGAATGCGTTACCTCGCAAGGGATAAAATATCGAGTTTTGTGGCAAGGTCATCTGCCAGCTACAATTAAGGCCGTGCTAGTGGTTACAGAAACGAAAAAAGGGTGTCGCATTACCGTACATAAACAAAATGTAGTTTTGGCTGAAAAAAAGAACAAGACCTTGTCGCTCCGGAACACGCCGTCAACGTGACAATATCGATATGCGTAAATGCTGTGGGTATTGATAAACCACCCGTGATTATTGACGTGACAACGTCTTATATTTCGATAAAGCCGGCTGCACGCACGAAAAAACATGACTCATGCGGCGTTACCTCGCTCTGAGGCGTTCCATGTAAGGCTTGAAGTGCAAGCGAGAGCGCGGAACGAGCGACAAAGAAGCACAATCGGACGTTGTCACGTTCAACTATCGTCAGTAAACCGACTTTACAGACAATAATTTTTTTTTTAAAGGGGTTAGGCAAAGATCAGAGTTATCGTTAAATTTGCCACCAGAAACAAAGGTAAGCCGGGCACCCAAAGGCAGCATGACCAGTAGCTTATTCGTAGAGTTCATTCAACATTTGGCACAACATAAAGTACCCGGAAAATGTCTGTTTATCTTTGAATGAATGAATGAATGAATGAATGAATGAAAGCTTTATTGTACACACCAAAATAATGAAATAACATTAAGTAAGTAAAATATCTTTGATGGCGCAAAGTTTCATTTATCGTATGAGGCTCTGGAAGAAGCAGATAAAAATAATATAGTACTATACTGCGTACCTTCAAACAAACAAATTTGAATCTTAGTGAAACATTTATCAAAGATAACCGACTCTTAGACTCGATTTTGCCCCAACTTAAACGGACAGATTTCAAACTTTGTAAAATTATCAAGGATCACTGTGTGTGATTTTTTCTGCTAACAATATTAATTATTTGTAAATTCGGAAGAGATCAACAAGTTCATTTGTTGGCTGCTGCGACAATTTTAGAGCCTGGATTTAAAAAAAATCCTACTAAGGATGTAGCCTGTTTTAAGACAATAAATAAAAAAAAATACTTCAATAGAAGACATAAAATCAAAGCATTTTCAACTTTCCACAATTGTTAAGAAGACAGAGCAATGGAAAAGACTAATTATTTCATTTCAATAAGTACCTAGAGATGTGTGAGTTAACCGTTGTCTGTGTATTTAAGAGCCAAATAAACTTTGTTTTATTAAGGGCCGATTTTTCAATGCTTGGATAAAACTTATCCGTCCAATAAAGTATTACACGATAATATTAAAATGTCACGTAAACTGTCAAATACGGGCAATTAGAATACGTTTTTAAAATGGTCGTTTTATACATTATTCGACGAATAAGTTTTATCCAAGCATTGAAAAATCGGCCCTTATTGTTTTATTCATCAAAGACAGTTGTCCACCTGAACTATGATCCTATACTTTACGGGCAAGAACAAAAGATCTCTATTTATGACCACATTCGCTCCATACGCCGCATGTACATGAGTATCGTTGGAACATCAATAGGCCTAAAAAGAACACATTCCCTCATCTTAGGAATCATTTCGTGAATTACTAGCAGATTCTTAGCAATTTCTCTATTCGTAAGATTGCCATTTTCTCCGCCATTTTAACGACCTTTCAAACAAAAAATAAAGAGCGTGTGTGCCGAGCGTGTGTCAGAATTGAAACTTCTTTGGCAAGTGTTGAAATATTGAGTTTATCTACAAAATGATATTTTCGAAGGGAAAATGTAGCAAAACAACTTGGAGCTCGGAAGAAATTATTTTATTTAAAATTGGAAGAGGTATATGGACGTAATCGTTATTAGGTGTTTGTACTCGATATATGTACGCATTTCATGCGGTGCGATTCTTTGACATCCGAGATAGCATCAGCCGGTGCAACTATCACGGAGGTTGATGAAGTGACTCAACTACTGCTTACTTTTCTACCTTCATACAACGGTGTAATAATCCAATCCATGTAAGGCCATCGCAACTTTATCGGAAGACAAAATCACATTAATTTATTTCTTTTACTTGTTAAACACTTTTTTAATTATTAGGACAAGACCGCGATTCATGGAAGCGCCTTGAAGAGGCCTTTGCCCAGCATTAGGACACGACAGGCTAATACAATAAAATACAATATAAAAACATGCTTAACTTTCAACTGAAAAGTTGAAAACCTTTTTCACCCCATTTTACGATATCCATAATAATAGGTTATAGTAATTAATCTACTGGTTAAAAAATTAAAATATCGGTTACGAAATATTTGAATAATATTTAGATTTTATACATTATCCTAATTATAAATTTAAAAAAGCTTCATCTTTCTTTATCGTATTTCTCTCAATAATAAAAAAGACGGGTTGCACTGGGGGAGTGCCGGCAGAAGTGAAAACTTGATTATGAACGTTGAGCATGTTTGATATTTTGGAATGGTATCCGTCTTACGCTTTTTCGATCAGGTCACGTGTCCTGACGCGAGTTTAAGATTTTATACCCATTAAAGAAAAAGTGCTCAACGCCGCTAAAGAAGTTTTCACTTCAAAAAAAAACTATATTTAGAGCAAGACTATCCCACACTCACCTCTGCCTTCTCCTGCGTCTCTTCCTTCTCTAACTCTTTCTCTTCTATCTCTCCTCCCGTGTTCTCTCCGTTCTCTTCTCTATTCTTGAACTTGACGAGAACGACATCGTTTTCCAACGGCACATCGGACAGATCTGTCTGTGTGCCCTTGTCTTTTTTGTCGACGCCATTTTCCAAATCGGGACCTTCTTTTGACGACTACAAAGATAATTTATTTTAGCGAACACTCAATATTTTGGGAATTGTAATTTGAATCTCTACAAATGTAAAAATGAATTCCTATATCCGTTGGTCGTGACAATCTAAAATTCTTTTTTTGATGTGTGGGTTTGAAAATCGCGCGAAGACATAACAATGTCCGTCGGGTCAGATAGTAAATATTATAAAAACAACAATTTAAATAATCGTAATCTATAAAATTTCGCGGGTTAGAGCAAATACATATTTCTATATCCCATGTGCTATTCTGGCATAAAAGCCTCACTGCAAAATATCCTCCAAATAAGTTTAACGGTTTTCGCGTGAAAGAGGAACAAACATACATACATCCTCACAGACTTTCACTTTATAATATATATAAGATAGATAATTAACATCTCACCTCCATATCCTGTTCTCTAATCTGTTCAGTCTTCTCTTCGTAGCTGACTTGGTCAGGGCCGAATGGAGTAAAATCAGGTATGTCCTACAAAAACAACGTAATCTTATTCAAAATTTCTTCATAATAAAGTATATATAGCGGCAAATTTATTTAGTCCGAAGTTTAGTATGTGCAGAAGTCAACAATTCAAAGAGTTACTCTTTTAGATACTCTGTTACATCATTATCATATTATTAGCCCTTCAAACTTTAAATTAAAACTTAAACAAAACTAGTGAATTGTGTGTTTCTGTTACTATAAAATACAGTTCCATCAGGAACTAACAATACAATAATAGTATAAATTATACTTGTGAATGAAGTTTCACTTCTGACACGTTTACTCGGCACACACGTTCATTTTTATAGTATCATTGCTCACCTCTTTACCCCTCTGCATCACCCACTGTCTATACCCCCTGGCCGCACCCCTCATCTTGCCCAGATAATCTGGTGCCGCCCGACTAGAAGCCCACGCGGCTACACCACCCGGCATTCCACCAACCGCAGGCTCGTCGTAATACGTGAGAACGAACTCCATACCCGGCTGCGGAGTTAAACGGTGCATTAACATCAAACGAACATAGAGCTAGAGCAGAGAATATGAGAATATAATATATTCTCTGCTCTAGCTCTATGATTGTTTGCCGATTGAAAGCCGATCTGAGTTTGGCTTTAGAAAGAGATACTAAGTAGAAACACTTACTTTTGACATGCAAAAATAACCCATCCACTTCCAAAAATACCAACTAATGTAGCTTATTATAAACGACAGCTAAATTTGTATAATTTGGGGATTTATGTAGGAAGTAGCAAACGCTCAATTTTTAACTTATGGCTTGAGCATGAAAGCGGAAAGGGTACGCAAGAAGTTCCTGCTTAAAGATGAAAGCTGAAAGGAAGCTGAAAGGATCCTGCTTGCGAAAGTACATTTTAAATAACATAAAATCTCCAGTAACGGAACTCATTTTATGGGCTGATTCTTGTGGAAGGCAAAATCGTAGCATTAAGTTAGTACTTATGTTGATACATACCATGCAACAACATTCATCATCACAATCGATTACATTGCAATTTCTTTTATCGAGGCATAGCTTCCTACCAAATGATGCGAATTTTGGTGTTATAGAATCACGGTTTAAAACGCAACAAAGGCTTTACACACTAGAAGATTATGCAGAAAGTATAAAGAAGTCAAAAAAGAATAATAAGTTTGAGGTTCCGAGAATGATATCGTCCGATATTCCGTCTGTTAAGCCATTAGAACAGTCTATAACAAATAGGTAAGTCGACAGTGCTCAAAACAAAGTAAATTAGCTGAAACTGCATGAAATCGTGATGGAAAAACCATTTCCCCATATTTTAAAAGTAAAAAATGAAATTGCACAAGAAGCTGCGCAGATAGTAAGTCTTGAGAAGGCAGGTAAAGGCCGTAAGCCTATGCTAAAAAATATTTAATTGCCCGAGTGCTGGCCAAAAGGAAAGTCTCTACGTTCAACGTTCATCCGTGTTCAAATAATACAAGGCAAAGTTGTAACATTACACCATTCGATTGTATCCCCAATGTGGAGCAAAGCAATACTTTGGAAAAATAACTACGTAGTTTAATAGTAAATTGGTCCTTGGGACTCCAAAATCAACTGAACTGAAATCAAACCGATAGGAAACGACGAGTTGTAATCCGATAGTGGTATCGAAAACGGACTGTTTCCCACATGTGACTGCGACATTATTATACACACTTTTCAACTAAAATTAATATTGCAACATGGATTTTATTATTTACACATTGTTACGTAAAAAAACCCATTATACAAACACATCCATACTCCATAGCCAACTGCTGAATGTTCTCCTAGAACAGATTGAATTTATACACACAAAAATAAAAAAATAAAAAATACAAACAACGTTGCAAAACCGTGTCTCTTAAAAGGTCGCAACATTCATAATATTATTGTGCGCTCATTTTCTTTGAAAAATATCATACAGTCCACATCAATATATAATATTCTCTTTCTCCGACACATATCTTGCAAAATGAGCAAGGAAATTGAAAAAAATATGAAGGAAAAGTGGACATGCCTTGTTATAATGCCAAGTTACAACGCCATGTTATAATTTTAACAGAAAAAAATAATCCTACTAATATTATAAAATTTATAAATGCGAAAGTTTGTGAGGATATGTGTATGTGTGTGTGTGTGTTTGTTACTCTTTCACGCAAATACTACTGAACAGATTGCAATAAAATTTAGCACACATGTAGAGGGTAACTTGGATTAATACATAGGATAGGTTTTATCCCGGAAATCCCACGGGAACGGGAACTATGCGGGTTTTTCTTTGAAAACGCGGGCGAAGCCGCGGGCGTAAAGCTAGTACTAACTAAACTCAGATTTAACTAACAGTGCTGAATACACAAGAGAAACAATATGATCAAACAAGATTTATATATTCTACAAAATAGATCAGAAAAAAGTATCCACTGCATTACGATAAACAATTTTTTCTAGATGCCTGTTTCTAGTTAAATGTTGTCGCTCGACGGCTTAGTATTTCTCAGTGGAAAGTGTGGTACGTAATGCACAGTTCTGGGCAATACCCTTATCATTACACGCCAGTTCAAGTAATTGAAGAAAGGGATCCATTGTGGCGACTAGAGTTTTGCAGATTAATGCTCAATGCCGACTTTGAAGATCCAACTTTTTTTTTAAATCTTGTGGACCAACGAGTCATAATTTGACCAAGACGGCATTTCCAATTCACAACGCCCATTATTGGGCTCCTAAAGCGCAAGGTAAACCGAACAAAAAAGGCCAAGAGGGTAACAAAGAAGATTTAGTTTAAATGTGTGGATAGGGCCATACTTTTTGCCGGATAATTTAAATGGCGAGACATATGAAAACTTCTTTAGGGAGGAGTTACCCTTATTAATGCTAGACTTGCCACTTGCATTGAGACGAGGTATGTTCTTTCAACACGATGGTTGCCCAGCGCACTACAGAAGGAGCATTCGAACTTGGTTGGACGAGAATTATCGAAACAAATGGATCGGAAGAGGCGGCCCCATAGCATGGCCGGCGCGGAGCCCCGACTTAACTCCGATGGATTTTTATGTGGGGTCATATGAAGTCTCTTGTTTAAGACCAAATGACGCCGATCGCAAATATTGAAGTTTTAAAACAAAAAATTATGGATGCGGCTGAGGAGATGACGGAACCTGCGAACTTCTGTAGTAAAAAGTAATTTAAGAAAAAGATTGAGAATTTGTGTTAGAAAAAATAATGGCGGACATGTGGAACACGAATTATAAAATTATTACCGTATTTTTTGTTTTACTTACCTATTTTAGCAATTTTTACCTCAAACTAAAATTGACTCTCTGCTAACTTAACTGTTATTTTGTCAATGTTTGGCCTATTTAATAGCAAGTGCTATACCTTTTTGAATAGCTAAAAAAACGTAGAAGTTTATAAAATTACTTACAGGATAAGTGCCATACATTTTTTTTTTTTATAAAACGACTTCAAAGTTGAAAACAATTAGTGAAAATCCGTCCATGTTCCATGGCCAAAAGTATTTTGGCCATGGAACATGGAAGTCAAAAAAACTCAAAAAAAGGTTTAAATATTATTAGAGTCATCCCAAGAAGTTTTTAATAGAACTATAAATAACTTCATACTTTTTATTGAAAAGGCTAATTTGTACTTAGAAAAATGGTTCGATTTCAGTCAGACTAACTGGCTTCCTTTAATTAGCTGTTTGTCATTAAAGTCTACAGTCACGTTTGATAATTTTGAAAAAATTATAGAAAATCTAAATTTGTATAGACTTAATATTGGAATGGACGATTTATATTTTAATTTTAAAGTAATTTATGAAAAAGTATCTGAAGATAAAGATTTTCTTGAAATGAGTACTAGCCAAAAGTGGAGCCATTTATTAGTAAACACTTCAGAAGAATTTAAAAATATAACTAAAATTGTCTCATATCTACTTTCGGTTCCCGCCACCTCAGCATTTACTGAAAGAGTTTTTTCAGTAATAAAAGCTACGTGGCGGGATGATAGAAATAAAGCATCTATCAATTTAATAAAAAATGAGCTCTGATTACAAAGATAAATTTGAAAGAAAAAAATTCGTAGCTCACGCCTCACTTTTTTTGAATCATCAGGCAAGGAAAAGTTACGTGTAAATACTTTAATTCCCATAATTGAGACATAATTATAACACAATAAAATTAAAAAAAAAGCACGTTCGGCAGCATACCAACAAATTGATAATCGATTTAGTTTTCTTTGTCAATTAACGACAATCGAATCTAACGAATTGAACAAAAAATGCATCGAATTTTCAGAATTTTATCATGAAGACGTGAATGGTAATGAGGTCAAAACAGAATTTTTTTATGTATGTAAATATTTAAGAAATATTGCATCGCCATCAGCGGAAAAAAATATCTCAGCCTTACATAACTAAATAAAGTCCGATTGTCTTGAAATTAGAAGAAACTTTAAAAATATTGAAGTTGCTACCAAGATATTCCTTTGCCTAATGATTACCAATTGTAGTGGGAGCGTTCATTTTTCGCACCGAAAAAGAATAAAAAATGAATTGCGTACAACAATGGTACAAGAACGATTAAGTAATTTATCAATTACGAGCATAGAAAGAGAAAAAGAAAGGTCAGCAGTGGTGGCTCAGTGGTGAGACCTCGGACTTCGAATCGATAAGTCCGGGGTTCGAGACCGGGCGAGCGCGCAGGAAATAAATTGATTTTTCAATTTATCTGCGCATGTTGTTACATCACCACTGCTCGAACGGTGAAGGAAAACATCGTGAGGAAACCGACATGTCGAAGAATCAAAAGTTCGACGATATGTGTCAACCGCCAACCCGCACTTGGCCAGCGTGGTGGATTATGGCCTGTACCCTCATAGGAGGCCCGTGTCCCAGCAGTGGGAACATATATGGGCTGATGATGATGATGAGCATAGAAAGTGAAATTCTGCAGAATATTGACTTTGATGATATAATAGAAGATTTTGCTCAAAAGAAATCACGAAAGAAACCATTATCGAAATTATAATAATAATAAAACAGATGCATAATCGACACAACCAGGTAGTTCATTATCTTCATCAAAAGTTAGCTGTGAAATATAATTTTAATAAAGGAAAGCTTATACCATATTACAATTATAAACCAAAACCCGTATTAGATAGCCCAACATCTAAAATCTATTTCGACCGCGCTATTCTTACCGATAAAACTATTCATTTTAATAGACCAGATATAACCCTCGTAAATAAAATCACAAAAACTGCTTATCTCATTGACGTCACCGTACCCAACACACACAACATACAAAAATCAATTAGCGAAAAGCTTCACAAATACACCGAACTAAAAGAAGAAATCCTCCGAATATGGAACCTTAGGACTGTTTACATTATTCCAATAGTTTTGTCATGTACTGGAGTTATCCCAACTAATTTACACCATAGCCTGAAACTTCTAGATCTACCAAAAAATACATACATTACAATGCAAAAGGCAGCTATATTAAATACCTGTCGTATAGTGCGAAAATTTCTTAGTGACAGCGAAACTACTGTAACCGATATTTAAATCGAACCGTAAATTACCTAGGGTCTCTTGGCTAAATAGCCCGCGCCCCTAGCAAACAAACCCCTGAAAAGGGAGAAATAAAAGAAAAGGAACAAAAAATAATAAAACAGATGCATAATAAATAATAATATTTTCACAGCTAGTTAAATATATTATTTATTACCCTCACGCATTGCTCCAATCGGCTACGGTTACGGCTACGGATTCACCCGCATTGTTCCGCTCCTGTTGGTCTTAGCGTGATGATATATAGCCTATAGCCTTCCTCGATAAATGGGCTATCTAACACCGAACGAATTTTTCAAATCGGACCGCGTCAAACAAAAACGATCGGACGCGCGTTCAAACAAACAAACTCTTCAGCTTTATAATATTAGTATATATTTGGTACCCAAAATAAATCAGTTTATAGTGAAAAAATTTGTATAGTTTCATTTCTTTACATTCCAAAAGGACTCCCAAATTCTTTTGTGCCCATGGGCCCCGGCATAGTCCAAGACGGCCCTATAACTGGCAACAGAAAGGACCTTTCGTAGCTTTCTATTGTCTATGATAATTATAATCTGTCTGTAATTGTAATCTGTTTAAAAATGTCAAAGACTGAACAGCGATCAAAGCGCCAAAGACTCGTTCAGTTCACGTGTGAATGATATTATAAGTTGTACTACCTTCATCATTCACAGATGGCCCTCGATATTTACACGAAAAATCACAAGACGCCATGACTTATGTCAGAAATTACGCAATTTATGCGGAAATCAAAGAATATATTAACACAAGTTTAACTCCACAAGACAGATACGATATAATTAGCAGAGTCTTCCATTTAAAAGTACAGAAATTCCTGCACCTCAAAGAAATGTCATTGCACGCTGCAAAGCCATGGGGCTCTTGGCGATTCTCACTGGGAAAGACATGTCACTAGTCTGCAACAAGATTCTCCTTTAAATAGAAATAGGATAAATATGTACAGTTTAACATGCTGAATCTTGATCTGCTTTCCTTTTTTTTGTACCACGTATAATTTTTTTTATATCTTTGATTTCCATAGTACGTGTGAGCCATTATTGCCCTAACGCTAGTTACTCGATCAATATCTTATTTTTCGACTTTTTATTGATTCATCCAAAATCAGCTTAAAGCTGTATTATTTCATAACGGCAATCAATATCCGTCTGTTCCCCTAGCACATGCAGTAAATATGAAAGAAAATTATTGCAATATGAAGCTGTTGTTAGAAAAAATTAAATATTTATAGTACAACTAGCTTTCCGCCCGCGGCTTCGCCCTTGTTTTCAAAGAAAACCCGTATAGTTCCCGTTCGCGTGGGATTTCCGAGATAAAACCTATTCTATGTGTTAATCCAAGTTACTCTCTATCATCTAGCTGCAGGACAAAGGTCGTCACAACAATCTATTTAATTGCAATTCTAGTAACTTTATTTTGGTGATTTAAATTCGAATGCACTGACAAAATTAAAAATACTGTGCAAGAAAAAGATTCTTGTGATCGACTGTGCACTCTCATGTTCGATGAGATGTCCATAACTCCTCAAGTGACTTACAATGCACATAAAGATGAATTTGAAGGTTTTGCGTGCAATGCAGAAAATGCATTTGCTGACCATGCCTTGGTATTTATGGTAAAAGGCGTAAAAAGCAATTTTAAGCAACCAATAGCATATTATTTTACCAATAGCCTAACAAAATATCATTTAAAAAACATGATTAAAGCTGTTGTCCAACAAACAATAGAGGCAGGTTTGATTGTCGTCAGTACTGTGTGCGATCAGAGTACAGTTAATGTCGGGGCAATAAACGAATTGATTGATGACACCAAAGCCTTATATTTAAGGCTAAATAAACCATGGCATCATGATATAATTCGTCTAAACAAACATAATATCATTCCGATATATGACACTCCCCATTTAATTAAAGGTCTGCGTAACAATTTAATAACTAAAGATTTAAGTTACACAATTAATAGGGAAACAAAAATTGTAAAATGGAACTATTTTCAAATGGTGTATGCCGCCGATAAATCGTACGGTGAGTTGAGACTTTTAGATAAGTTGACGGAGGAACACATAAATCCCGAGAAAATTCATAAAATGCGGGTAAAGTCAGCTACACAACTGTTCAGCCACAGTGTTTGTGTTGCGGCTGAACACCTTACAGCGAGAGGAGACTTGCCCAACGAATGCCGACAATTAATTGACTTCACGTTAATGATTGATAATTTATTCGATAGTCTTAATGTTAGCAGCTTACATGTACCAAATGGTAAAATTTACAAAGGGCCTGTAAAGCAAAACTCGCCTCACCATCAATTGTGGCAAAAAGCCAAAGAAATATTAAAAACTGCCAAATATATTAAAAGTGTAAAAGTTGGGAATAAAATACGATTGACTGAAACAGTTGTACCATCGATAAAAAATTTGATTCAAACTATAGAAGGCATAGAATCGCTATGGTAATTATTGTGTAATAAATATGGTTTGGATGCAATGTTAACTAGAAACTTTAATCAAGTCCCAGTAGAAAACTTTTTTGGGAGCATCAGGAGCTATGGTGCACGAAATATTGCTCCGAACACAGTGGCGTTTGAAGGGGCATTTAAAGCTTTAATGCTCAACAATTGTAGTTCGACGCACTCAATTAGAGCAAACTGTGAGGAAGACCAAAATGAATGCCTTCAAAGTTTTGAATTCTTCCTCACAGAAACAACTCCAACACCTGATGCTCCTAAAGAAAATGATATTATTCATTTTAATAATGAAATTTTCTCTGGCCAGCACGAAAATGATGCTGGTCAGAGCAATTATGTTTGCGGCTGGGTCTTGAAAAAATGTTTAAAAAACATTATTAAAAGTTGTCAACACTGCAGGCTACATAATAAAGACAAAATAGGTAGTAAAAATTCATTTATTAAAGCAAAAGAATATCAAAATAAAACATGGTTGTGCTACCCATCTGAAGAAGTAGCAACATATTTTAATGACATACAAAATACTGTCACATCATTTTTAAAGAAAAATGTTCCAAAAAAGAAAATTAAAGAAAATATTTTAATATTTCTTGATATTTTCACTAATAATGACCCATTTTCATGTCCGGTACACAACCGTGAGTTAAAGAAATATTTTAACGATACAACAATCAATGTCTTGATTTTTAGTTGGTTCAGGTCAGTCAACCGAATTTTAAGCGGTAAAATAAAATATGATGGAGAGGACGAAGTAAAAAATGCTGCCCAAAATTATTATAATAAGTACAAAAATTATAAAAATAGAAAATAAAATATAATTCAGAACTGGCTTCTTTTATTTCAATATCAACATCATTGTTTTTATACCTTGACGAACGTCTGAAATATAAATGGATGCCAGCAATGAAACCTGTGCTAATTTCAAAAAGCGTTTTGGGAAATGAAATAGGCATTTGAAATTCCAAAGCTTTTTGAAATCGGCACTGGTGTTCATTGCAGGTATCGAAAATACCTCGGAAGTAATCCATACCTACCTACTATATAGTACCTACCTACTTGGGGGTTAGTGTGGTGTTCAGAAATACAGAGGGCGCTTAAAACTGTCATGCATAAAATATCCGAGAGAGGGCTCTCTTTCTGCCGTATTATTATAGTACTCTTTGGGCAGGAGGATTGGAGACGGTGATGCCTCAACATATGCGAAAATCTTAAACGCTGATCCATATAAAGAACAGAATTTTACCGTTGAAAAGATTGAGTGCCGTAATCACATACTTCGCAATTTTTGTAAAAAGCTGAGAGCAATCTGTACTGCAACAAAATATACACCAAACAACTTACGAATGTCAAAATAATGACAATGCGAAAAGCCATAGTAAAATCAATAAAATATCACCTCGGAGACTCCTAAAAATATGGCAATGGGATTTAACATAAGGATATTATAAATACAGTATCACACGCATATGGCAACCACCAAATGTGCCAATCCTATTATTGCCGAAAAGAAAAAAATGACGGTGATGGATTAAAAAATATTCAAAGTTCAACTTTCTTGTTCCGAATCAATGCCATCGTTTCAAACGTAGCTGCGAATGCTCGTTGTTTGATTGAAGATGTAGACACAAATAAAGTCGGGTGTTTTAACAATGTCATAGCTAAATTCGTTGGCGGAAAAATAATATTTTTTTTTTAAATAATAAATTTTTCATTTTCAAAACGGGTGTTGGTACACCCGTTTTGAAGACTCCGCTACATACTATCTCCAAAGATTTGAAGTCTACGTTGGGGTGCAACCTGATGGACCATTTAAACTGCCCTCTGATACCAAAAGTCTAGTAAAACGATTGATAGAATCTATTTCCGGGACTGGAAGAAATGTTACCATGGACAACTGGTTCACTAGTATCCCACTGGCCAAATCGCTTTTAGATGACCATACGCTTACCATAGTGGGCACACTGAGAAAGAACAAGCCCGAAATACCAAAGTGTTTCTTACCGGAAAAAACACGAGAGACGACTTCTAACATATTTGGTTTCCAAAAAGATATGATTTTGTGCTCATATGTGCCGAAACCAAGAAAAGCAGTTCTGCTTTTATCGACAATGCATCACGATGATAATGTTGAGGGTGAGAAAAGAAAGCCCGAAATTATTCATTTTTATAATAAAACGAAAGGGGGAGTTGATACGAACGACCAAATGTGCGCCACTTATAATGTAGGAAGACGTACCAAAAGATGGCCGATGGTGATATTTTTTCATATTTTCAATATCACAGGTATCAATTCCTATGTAATATACAAATCTAAAATTGACCCCAATATATCCCGAAGACTATTTTTAAAGTTACTGGCTGTTGATTTAGTCAAACCTCACAAAATATCAAGAGCCAGCATACCCACACTACCACGACCGCTGCAAAAACGACTAAAAAGACAGCATGAAATTTCGGACCAAGAATCTATTTCTGAAGCAGGCCGATCGCAATCATACAAAAGGTGCCATGTATGTCCAAAAAGTAAGGACAGGAAAACAAAGGCTGAATGTTTTAAATGCCATAAACACGTGTGCAGTGACCATATGATTGTAGTCTGTAAAAATTGCAACGGTTAAAACTAGGATTTGAAAAAAAAATTTTTCATATTAAAAAAATAAGTTAATTATATTAAAAATGTTTAAAAGTTGATTAATATGTAAGTTCAAATGTTCTTATTAATAAAAGTCTGATTTTGCATGTATTTCGTATTTTATTTTATTTCCTAATTCTGGGGTGCTACACACCCCACGCGACCGCTTATGCAACTTTGTAGGCGCGCCCAATTAAGGGTTAGCACTAAGTGCGCAATTCCATCTGTACAAGAATCTTTTCTGAATAAAGCTCCAGGAGGAAAAATTGCAGAAGTAGAAAGAAGAAGAACACTTAAACGAAAATTTAACTCCGAACACCCAGTAAAAAACAGAGAAGATTGAATGAAAATGTAACATCTAAAAATACCATGTTTAACGTAAATAAAGAATTATGAATTATGGATTATGAGGTCAATCAAAAGCAACATGACTATGGTCATGGAACAACAGCGCGCGATATGCCCCCAGAGGAACTGGAAACAGCGAAAAAAGAATATTTGAATCAGTTAGAATCCCTTACAGCTGATCGCCATGCAATTGAAAGATCAACAGTATTGCAAAGACTCTAGTGATTGGTTAGAAATCAAATTATTTCAAATTTTGGACCAATATGCAGAAGAAAAGAAACTTTAGACACTGCTCCTTTAGTGAAAAATATATTATATAAAAAAAAAACTTGGCATGGCTTCTTATGAAGCTTTAAAGTGCAAGATGTCACTTAAAATTCATTTTTTAGATTCGCACCCAAGTTTCCATTCCCGAAAATCTTGTAGCGGTATCAGCACGGAGAAAGATTTCATCAAGACATATCACACATTGAGAAGCGCAATGGAAAACTAGCCAGCCAGCGAATCTTACTAATAATATTAATGCGAAAGTTTGTGAGGATGTGTGTGTGTATGTGTGTTTGTTACTCTTTCACGAAACTACCGAACTGATTACAATGAAATTTATAATACATATAGACTTTAGAGTATGCATAGACTATAGACCCAGAGATATAAAACAGTTACATAGTTTCATTGGATTAACTTCCTATTTTTTAGAAAGTATATTGAAAACTATGCGCTCATTGTGAAGCCGCTTACAGATTTGTTAAGGAAAGAAAAAGAATTTACATTTAACAATGAACAGAGAGTAGCATTTCAAACTTTAAAGGAAAAATTAGCAGAAGCCCCTGTGTTAATGATTTTATATGTATTGTAATAATGACCGATATGAGTAATTTTAATATTTGCTTTCACTAATAAACCATTTTCAACACAATAAACAATTTCTGAAATAAAGAATTGAACGTCATTACAATGTTGCGTCAGTAAACATTTTTTCTTTTAAATACTAAGGAGGTTACTCAATAATCGAAAGCTGATAAATAAAATCGAATACATTGATAAATTGTGAAGAAATATCACCATAAATTAATAAGCCGTTGTTGATAATACCCAAAAAAATATTTTAATTGTGTTGTAAAGCTTCAGGAATCTCTCTTCTTCGTTATAACAAAGAGTTTTAAGGAAATTTTACTGGGATAGTTTCGGAATTAACACCAATGCAACATTCTTGAACCATCTTAGATTTGCTGACGACAATACTAATATCAGATAACCCTTTAGAACTTACTGCAAACAATGCTTCTACAAATAAAGGAAAATATGACTGTGGAAGAGCATGATGAAGAGGGACTGTCAATTAACCATGGAAAGACAATACTGAATCACCCTTTAGCACTGCTAAAATGATGACACTGCTACAAACTGCGTGTGCAGAAGTCACTTAAGACTGGAAAATAGTCGTAGAGAAAACAAAGAAAATAATTTTACACGACTTTGAAAGAGATGTGAGAATAGACAATATTATTGAAAATGAATTAATAATATCACTTCGTGCTAACAGCAGTGATGAAGTTGACGATACCAATAACAGTTCTGGTAATTCAATTGAATAAATAAAATATGTTGTTAAATTATGACTTATTTTCCTTAAATTTACGAAAGAAAAATAAGAATTGTACAGCCTGATGATTTTAACGATTCACATATGTTTCAAGTCAGAATCGATTCATTCATTTTAATAGATGTTTTTAAGCAGGTTACAGCACTAAGATGATAAAACTGACAAACCTCAAATGTTGTCTATTAAAATGGCTCGACTATAACACATATTTTATTATACGATATTTTATTGTATGTGTTTCATCATATGTTACTCCAAACAAGTATTCAAATACTTTATTTCATATTTATATTCAAACATAACACGAAAAAAAAAACAAAAAATACAGACATGCATTACACTCATACTAAATACAGGATGTATATCAGGAGTAACAAACATACACACCTACACATCCATCCTCACAAACTTTCGTATTTATAATATTACTTAGTTAGGATTTATTATACATTGTACCTGTATTTATGTTATAGGATGAATATCTTCTATAACACAGGTTTTTTTCCTAGCATATGAAACTTTTTTCAAAATGTCACAATAAATATATCACATAATATAGCTAATATTTAAGTTAATACCATGTTTAATCTATACTTTATATTATAAAACTGAAGAGTTTGTTTGTTTGTTTGAACGCGCTAATCTCGGGAACTACTGGTCCGATTTGAAAAATTCTTTCGGTGTCAGATAGCCCATTTATCGTGGAAGGCCATAGGCTATATATCGTCTCGCTAAGACCAACAGGAGCGGAGCACAGCTAGTTGCAAATAAATGATTTTATTTAATTTACATAAAAATCTAACCTTATCAACGCCATTCAAGCTCTTAACGACCATGTGACTCCAATATTCGGTAACTCGTATCGCATGCTTCGTCTCCGGCACGTCGGGGTGTTCGCACGACTTTGATACTATTATGTATAACTGCAAATAAATTATTATAATTAGGGCCGATTTTTCGATGCTTGGTTAAAACTTATCCGTCCAATAAAGTATTACACGATAATATTAAAATGTCACGTAAATTGTCAAATACGGACAATTAGAATACGTTTTTAAAATGGTAGTTTTATACATTATTCGACGAATAAGTTTTAACCAAGGATTGAAAAATCAGCCCTTAATAAATATTTCAAAATGAAAGAGTGCTTATACAGGTATTCCAAAACGAGGATGTCACTTAGAACATTTGCTTTGAATACAAAATGTATGGGAGTGTTTGATGTAAAATTTACAAATATTACCCGTTTTATATTTAAAAAGTTATTATTGTCACTTTACGCATTAGGTAAAGACGACGCTATCGATATTAAAGATTTTGATATCTGCGATAGTTACGGAACCACCCTGTATATTATCAGTCATCTTTTATGGGACACTTTGTGCGTGAACTTGTCCATTAAAAGCGACAGGTTTACGCATAAGGTGCCTCATCAACTGATAATAATAAGTATATTTTTAATATTTACTAACATTAGTTAATAAGTCACGTACTAACATTAATGGATCTCTGTAATCTAATTGTTTAAATAAATAAATAAAATAAAAATTACCTTATTCCCATCCTCAACGGTATCACTCTCACGCGCCCTCCGCTTCGCTTTCGCGTGTACACTGGTGAACGCGGGTTGCGCGTCTGGTTGGTTCTGTTTGAGCGAGATATCGAACTCCTTGTGCCGCCGCACGTACACGTAGTCGCGGTTCGCGAATAGTCTCTGGAGAAGATATTACTATTTATTAAATGGAAATAAAAGTTCAATCAGTTTTTTAATTAAACACATTAACACATGTTTCACTTGTGGTTGCCTGGTAGAGACCACTCCACAGTGATAAGGCCTCCTTTTGTGCTTTATATTTAATGTCATGAATAAATATATGCTACAGCAATGTAAGTTATATTTCATGATTTTCATATTATAAAAACAACAAAAAATATAGTTTTTAAACTGTATATTGCATGGTTTGTTTTTGTTAGTTTTATATAATAGTTAGGTTTATCAAAAGTATTTTTAGATTAGCTTGGTAATTCCTTAATCTCAAAATACTCACCTGATTTTATTGCTAAAACAACCTATTCCTATACCTATTTTGGCTCACGCCAAAATTACCGAAGAAATCATTTCTGTAGTCTAGCCTATATGAAGCTAATAACACTCACAGGCCACAAAACCTCCCAATGCAGTACCGCCTGATCGGCCAATCCGTGGGCTCCCCGCTGCACTATCGACAATGCTGCCAAAGCACAGTTAACACAGTAATTAGGAATAAATTTGATATAATATACTTACTGGCCACAAAACCTCCCAATGCAGTACTGCCTGATCGGCCAATCCGTGGGCTCCCCGCTGCACTATCGACAATGCTGCCAAAGCACAGTTAACACAGTAATTAGGAATAAATTTGCTAAAATATACTTACAGGCCACAAAACCTCCCAATGCAGTACCGCCTGATCAGCCAACCCGTGGGCTCCCCGCTGCACTATCGACAATGCAGCCACTGCACTATCCCAGGCCTTTCGGTAGGCGCCATCAAGTTGGACGGCTGCGAAATCGCTTGCCGAGACATCTGTGTAGCGGCCGTATACTATAAAATAAATAAAATTTAAATAAATAACTTGCTAATACATACTTATATTAAACCTCCTACGTTCATTAAACAACTAAACCAAATCTAAATGAATCACAAAAAATATCAAAATCGGTTGAAGCAATCGAAAGATTCGAGGTCACAAAACAATACATTCTAATAATAATTGAGACACGACATTTTAAGTTTGTTGAAAGGAACTCGTGTGTAAAAACTTCTTGCGCCGCGTTGTTTTTTTTTTTTTTTTTCTTTGTAAGAGAAACAAAAATCGGGAATCTTGCGGGCAGCGTCCAATACGTATACGAAGGTCAGAAACCATTCCAAAGTCCAATAATATTTAAGTGAATCTTCAAAAACCCGCAAATTACAATTTATAGCACGAAACTTGGAAACAACGGTCAACGGAATGAAATATTCAGAACTTAACTGTCAATTAGTGTCAACTGTCAAGTGCAATTTGCAAATTCTGACATTCTGTCAAAATCTAGATTAAAAATGGCGGTTTGCGTTTCGTTTCACAATTTTTGAAATTTTAAAGTGAATGTATTCAAATGTTTCAAGAATTTCATAACAAATACAATAAATTTGAATTATTTACGAAATAAAAGCTAAAATAACGATTACTTATATTACCAATTTTTTCATTACCCGCATAGATATAAAATGTGTTAATCTGAATGGTTCCCTCGAAAGGAAGGCCAAAAGGCCAATATCGAAAATATCTAGAACCGGATAGGTTTTTATCAAATTATACATGTAGGATTACTATTAAATCGTAAGACAAGAGTATTCATTGAAGATCTACAATTGAACCATGTTCAATACTTGGTATATTATAATTTATTCTTATACAGGGTGTCCCAAAAAGTAGTGATATACTGAAGCTGGGAGGTAGAGGACTTAGAGGGCTATCCGAATCACCCCCATGTGTGTTATGCGATTTTTCGTATTTTCGGAGTTATTACATTTTTTTCAATTTTTCATCTATCGCCGAGTACGATGAGATTTTTATTTATGGTGACGTGAATTATTGCGCTAGATGCTTGTTTTTTTTTTTGTGTGCTAAGCTGAAAGATAGGCCAATTCAGTATGGTAACATTTACTATCGTTAGATCTTCGAATGGAATAAAAAAAAGAATTAAATGCTATGAAAGATAAAATTACCCAGTATGTTCATAACTTCAAGGGCCCATAAAAAAATAAAATCACATAAAAAAGGTTTTCCATTTGGCTTTTAAAAACTTGCTCTATCGATCAGGTAGCTACCCTAAAAATTTCATTTTATTATTCTGAAGGCTTCAATCGAAAAATTGAAATCTAAATGTGGTAAGTGCAAAATTTTTATTAACATGATGATTATTAAAACCAATAAATAGGTGTTTAAAAATGAATTTTTTTAAATAGCCCCGCTGTTGCTCAATGCAAGTGCGACATCACCGTAAAAAGTTGTCTTTTTAATGTCTGAATGCTCTTTTATCATTTTTAATGGTTTCTTCTGCTACTATGAATTTCCGGGTTATTTCGTCCAAATTGTGGCAGTCTTGCACTGAGCAACAGCGGGGCTATTTAAAAAAATTCTGGTAATTAAACGCCTATTTATTGGTTTTAATGATCATCATGTTAATAAAAATTTTGCACTTACCACATTTAGATTTCAATTTTTCGATTGAAGCCTTCAGAATAATAAAATGAAATTTTTATGGTGGCTACCTGATCGATAGAGCAAGTTTTTAAAAGCCAAATGGAAAACCTTTTTTATGTGATTTTATTTTTTTATGGGCCCTTGAAGTTATGAACATACTGGGTAATTTTATCTTTCTTGGCATTTAATTCTTTTTTTTATTCCATTCGAAGATCTAACGATAGTAAATGTTACCATACTGAATTGGCCTATCTTTCAGCTTAGCACACAAAAAAAATCAAGCATCTAGCGCAATTATTCACGTCACCATAAATAAAAATCTCATCGTACTCGGCGATAGATGAAAAATTGAAAAAAATGTAATAACTCCGAAAATACGAAAAATCGCATAACACACATGGGGGTGATTCGGATAGCCCTCTTGGTCCTCTACCTCCCAGCTTCCGTTCATCACTACTTTTTGGGACACCCTGTATATAAAAATGAATCGCAAAATGTGTTGGTAAGCGCATAACTCGAGAACGGCTGAACCGATTTCGATAATTCTTTTTTTATTATATTCCTTGAAGTACGAGGATGGTTCTTATGTAGAGAAAAAGTAAATATTATGTACCACGGGCGAAGCCGGGGCGGACCGCTAGTAATTTATAATGTGAAAAACAATTTTTCAAATTGCGCGTAGATGTAACAAACAAACAAACGCATAAAAAGTCTTCATTGTAATATATCTAATAATATTTATAGGAATGATAATATTATCCTAGATTTATTATTGTTCAATATTACTTATTTAAAAGCAAAGGAAAAATCGAAATATTGATATAAGTATGAGTTATATGTATCTTGAGCGCTAGAGATCGTTAAATATTTTTATGTTTTATTTTTTGCCAATATTTTTAATATCACTTTTAATGAATTTGTGAAAAAGAACAGACAAATATACGACCCCATGCTTTTTATAAACAATCAAAAAACACTTTGACCTATCCAGAAATGTTAGAAAATGATAGCATTATAATATTGCAGTACAACTAGCTTTCCGCCCGCGGCTTCGCCCGCGTTTTCAAAGAACACCCCGCATAGTTCCCGTTCCCGTGGAATTTCCGGGATAAAACCTATCCTCTGCGTTAATCCAAGTTACCCTCTATATGTGTGCTTAATTTCATTGTAATCGGTTCAGTAGTATTTGCGTAAAAGTGTAACAAACACACACACACACATCCTCACAAACTTTCGCATTTATAATATTAGTAGGATAGTAGGACTTACATCATTAATTAATTCCTATTATTATCTCAACAACATTCTACACAACAAATCTAATTTATATAACTCTTAAACCATTTAATTCTATACTCGTTTTATTGTGTTACATAATGACCTTACTCTTAGTCTAGCCCAAGGTCATTGCATTATCGATATAAGATAAGCTAGTGGAATATTATACAATGACACTGTGCTATATTGTTGTTACATTATAATTAACATGCAGGTCGCAATTTCGCACACATTTATGATTAGTTGTGCCTCGCGGTTTCACCCGCATTGCTCCGCTCCTGTTGGTCTTAGCGAGATGATATATAGCCTATAGCCTCGATTAATGGGCTTCAAATCGCAAGAGTAGTTCCCAAGATTAGCGCGTTCAAACAAACAAACTCTTCAGCTTTATAATATTCGTATACATTATAATTAACATGCAGGTCGCAATTTCATACATATTTATTCGACATGATTGAAAATTAACAAAGTGTATGCCGGAGCCGTTTTTCGGACCAAATTATAAACTTTCATATCCTATCATACTATCCTACTTCCTACTTATATTATAAATGCGAAAGTTTGTAAGGATGGATGTGTATGTGTCTGTTTGTTACTCTTTAACACAAATACTACTGAATCGATTACAATGAAATGTAGAGATGATGCGAAAGTTATTGAGGATGGTATTATGCGTGCGAAAGTTTTTGAGGATGGATATATGTAAATTTGTAAGCTTTCACTTAAAAACTACTGGACGGATTTAGATTAAATTTTACAATGGCTATACATCAAAATAACACATGAAACACTAGATTTTGTTTGCGGTTTCGTTTTAGTTTATTTTATATAAAAATTAATCGCCAAATGCGCGCCTAAGCCTAAAACTCAAGAATGGCTACACAAATTGAGATTTTTTTTAACGTTTTCTTAACCCATTGAGCCCCGAACGGCCCGATCGGTCCACGACACAATAGATTTTCTATTGTGTCTGTGATTCCGGGGCCTGAGTTATTAGACGTGAGTATTTAACACATAAAAGGAGCAACAGGGCAGAACACCGTTATTACATATTAACTTTAAATAACTAGTTCGTATATAAAACATAAAATTACTAACCTTTATATGCATATAGCCCTTGGCCCGGTTTGTACTCTTTCCTCCAAATGATGACGTCGTTAGCTTCGATATACGGAACCCAGCCGTCTGATGAATTTTGAGCCGGTTTTGAGTCCTTACATCTGGTGAAAAACATTGTTTTTAGTTATACGCTATATCATCACGCTTAGACCAACAGGAGCTGAGCAATGTGAGTAAAACAGCACAGCACAATGCCTTAAGGGTTTCAGAACTGAGCCTTCGCACATGATTTATTTTATTATCTTCGTATATTTAAAATTCTTGGGTTGCGGTGATTCAAGTTAAATACGCCGAAACCGTTTGACCAATTCTCGTGAAATTTTGAGTGCGGAAACGTAACAAGCTGTGCCCAGTGCCCACATTGCTCCGCTCCTGTTGTTCTAAGCGTGATGATATAGCATACAGCCTTCCTCAAGAAATGGGCTATCTAACTTAGAAAGATTTTTTCAAACCGGACCAGTTTTTCCTGAGATATATATATACATACTATAACATTAATTACTCACACACAATATGAAACGCCATTTTGTTTCTTGTCTATTAGGAGTCGTTTTCCGCAGCTCGTACAATATATTGTCAGCTTCGCCAGTTTCTGTAGATCATCCAACTCTGATAGGAGGCTCTGAAATATTTTATTTGCATTAATATTTTTATTAAAGACTAGCGGTCCACCCCGGTTTCGCCCGTAGTACATATTTACGTTTTCTCTACATAAGAACCATCCTCATACTTCAAGGAATATAATAAAAAAAAAATTATCGACATCGGTCCACCCCTTCACACGTGATGCCGTGACAACGCGAAACGGCCTTCATTTTTATATTTATAGAAGATATTATATTTTATGCTATGTGAAATCAGGTTTTAAGGGATATAGCACTTATTAAAAATCGGAGACTTTTATAGGACACTATTTTTGACTTAAGTAGTCTTTTGTTAAATATGAAGTGCCTCACCGGTCACCCTATAGGCCGTATTCACAATGGGCAGCTTTGGGCCAAAACATAATTTTCAATGTTTGCCACCATTACGGCAATTATGAATAAATATCTACAATGATGGCCGATCATAGACATTTAGGCCTTCTAAAATATTGTGATCGCCTCTACTTGTCCAACACTGACCATTGTGAAGAGGACCCATCAAAGATATTTTTAGTTTATAATAGAAAACTTAACAGAAACAATTACCTTGCACAGTAGCAGTGGTAATCATAAAGAATTGAGCAACAAATAATGAATTCATAGAAACAGGAAGGTAAAACAAAGGAATAAAACACTTGACATAACAAAACTGTTCTCAACTGCATCATCAACATGAAATGCAATATAAATTGTAATTTTATATAACATCAGAATCGCATTTCTGTAAACTAAGCAATTTCCTTGTTATTTTCCATGCTTCTAATGTTATAGTGTGCATTTTTATAAATATTTAAAAACCTACCATATAAACCTATTGTTGTAAAGTTAATTTAGAAGCTTGGTAACAGGTTATACAGGCAAATCTGTGAGCTAAAAAAAAGTGAAGTCGTCCCCGTAGTGGGGTAGGGGGCAGATGTATTATTCATACATCTGTTTCACTGATCGATTTTTCTTTAGGGACAAGTAGTTGATCAGCCTTCTGTGTCCTGCCAGACCGAGACATTTTCCCCCCCCCCTCGGTTCTACGCTCACGCGTCAACCACTGTACCGAGGAGGCGGTCAGATAGTTCAAAATTATTTAAATTAAAATTAGATTAGTACTCTCTAAAACTGTACAGAAATAAAACATAAAACATGATTCATAAAAACGACTGCGTAGTACGATGCTGGATTTTTTTTAATATGTAAAAAAGTTCCGACAGCATATGATGAAATTAAGTTACCTGTAATTCATCATCAGTTATGCCTTGATCACAATTAAACGATCCACGGCCTTTACAAACAGCCGTAGCAGATAGCAATAACGTCCTTCGTGGTTTTAATATCACTTGCTTGAAACACTGTAACACTTCTCTCACCGCTCTGTCACGTTTGAATCTCTTCACAACTGTATTTACGAGGTAATTGCGCGTCCATGAATTCCAAAATCTACGTACTGCAATATCTTTCAGGAAAATTTTAAATCGGAACGCCGACATGCTAGGGTTTCAACAAGAAAGGGATAGGGTAGTTATTAATCTATTTTTACAATTTACAGCCCATCGCAGCGGTGGGTTATTTAATTTTTTTTAACATTAAATGTATTTTTGAATGGAATCTGGAAATGGATTGCGAAACATAACCTCCATTGCATGGAAATTATTTGTGACAGTTCAGGATAATATTGCCATGTACTAGTATGACAAAAAAAAATATGAATATTGATATTTTTAAAATTCTTCCATTTAGTAGTTATTGATCTTGTTTATAGCTTATTGCAGGTAAATTTAAAGATAAAGTGTAGCAATATATTGCCACATAGCCTACAACAAGAAGCTTATATCTAATACACTGGAGATGGCAATATGAACATTAACTTGTAACAAGAAATATGACCTTGAATGACGTCAGTTATGTTTTTTATCTCTTTCTGTGGGGTAACCACACTGGTTTGTAAATTCAAGATTTTTCGAAATAGAAAAAAAAAACTAAAAATCATGGTCTATAATAATTAAATAATAACGACATATATTTTTAACAGTATTTAAATTTATCGAAGCGACGCAATTTTTTTGACACATATGCCATATTGACAAACTGAGAGTTGCTATAATTTTATTATGGTGACTACCCATTATCAGGTAGTGTGACTTTTTAATGATTGGCTCAGATACTTAATAAATTAATAACAACGTAATTTTGTATAACAACATAATTATTAATTACAAAATAATAATTGTCTCATCCAACAATGCTTCTAAAAGATGTTGTTGGCAATTTATCAACGAACTCATATACAAAATCTAACCTTTTGCACAGAATATTACAGAAGACATAGTAGCCTTGGGAAAACTTCGTATTAACAGTGACAATACCAAGTTAGGTGTGAAAGGGATAAAAAACATAAGTTAGGATCAATGAACTTGTGCTCAGTCGTCAGTCCTAGACGATATCTCCAGTGTACTAGATGAAAGGTTCTTGGCCTATAAATATGGAATATAGATTAAACAAAAACTATAATTATTATAATTTCATATTTAATAACTACTCCATTTAAAAATAATCCAATGTTATATTCACAGTTTTATCGATAGTTATTGGTTAGTAGATACTTAGGACATAGTAGGTATAGTTAATTGATTGGACGGGACCACAGACGGGACTATATGTCCCGCCAACACACAATCGCATGTTTTATACATATCTACATATTGTAACAGTTTTATAAAATATAAACTGTCGTTATCTATCTATCTATCTATCTACACTAATATTATAAAGCTGAAGAGTTTGTTTGTTTGAACGCGCTAATCTCAGGAACTACTGATCCGATTTGAAAAATTCTTTCGGTGTT